>NC_066563.1:5782242-5794742 GCF_024679095.1 Eriocheir sinensis
TAGGAATAAAAGGAAAGGGAAGAGGAGGAGGATAAAGAATAGTAGGTTGAGAAGGATGAGGAGGAAGATAACGAGGAAGAGGAAGGGGGAGAGACAGGGAATAGGAGAATGAGAAGGAGGAGGAGAAGGATGAGGAGGATGAGGAGGAAGAAGAGGAAGGGAAGGATGAGGATGAAGATATGTTGGCGGAGAAGAAAAAAACAAGAACTAGAATAAAAAAAGAGAAGGAGAAAGATAAAAAATGCAGAAGAGACAAAAAAAAAGACAGATACAGAAAGAAGAGCAGGGATGTATTTCCTCAGCTGGCATAATTCCCTTGCAAATATGGACGTCGCAACAGGGAGGAATGAGAAAGAGCAAGTGGAGAAGGAGAAGGAAGAGGAGGAGGAGGAGGAGGAGACGGAAGGAGATAAGCAGCTGACGGCGGTGGAGGGAGAAACAAAACAAGAGAAAGGAGATGAAGAAGCGGAATAGAAAGACGGAACAGAATGGACAAGCCGCCAGATAGAAGAGCACCCGCAGGCAACCTTGGGAAAAACACGCTGGCTAAGGGAGAGCGGTGGAAGGCGGTGAGAGAGAAATAATAAAATGTTACCGTGGAAAACAGCGACAGCGACAGAGGCGGGGATAAGAATGAGCTATTGAGAAGATGAAAGGACTGGGCAGGCTTTGTGGAGGGGGGTTGAGGAGGGCGGAAGAGGAAGGGGAGAGATAGGAGGGGTGAGGAAGGGGGTGTAGGTATTGTGGAAGGCGAAAGCACAAGAAGAGATACACCTGCAGCGACGGAAGCGGGAGAAAAGGAAGAGGAACGAGGGATGGAAGAACGAAATGGTGGGACGGAGAAGGAAAATGAGGAAAATGAGATGTAAAAGATGGCGGCAGAGGAGGAGGAAGAGGAGTAGGGGTAGTAGGAGGAGGAAGAGGAGGAGGAGGAGGAGGGAAACAAGGTATAGGAGGAAGAGGAAGAAGAGCAACAGCAGGAGTAAATGAAACTGAATTATAAGACTAAAAAGGAAAAAAAAACAGATGCAAAGGAGATATTGGAGAGGGATGAATAAGAGGAGGAAGAGGAGGAGGAGGAGGAGGAGGAGGTGGAGGAAAAGGAGTAGATGGGGGAGCAGGAGGAGGAGCAGGCTCTTATCGAGGTTGCCTTCTTTAGATATAAGGTTGTTGCCAGGCAGTTTAGCGACCCTGTATTTTTACGACCTTCCTATAGTGTCTCTTGATGGAGCCTGTTCGTCAGCTCAAACCCTTTAATGGCCCAGACAAGTATTTTATAGTGGCGCCATCTTTGCTTGGCTCACACTGCCCCCCGGAGCTCAACTTGATCCTTGAGAGAGTTTCGCTAAAGTCTGGGTTGATTGGGGGTCGTCAGCACAGAGTGTGGGTAGTCCAAGGCACCTCGGCGATGGCTGAAAATTAACAGCTTGTAGCGGCAGGCGGGACTTGAACCTCGGACCCTCTGAACACCGCGGCTGAAGAAATTGAGGCACTTGCTTTACATATGTGCAAGGGAACGTTTGATTCACTCCTTTTACAACGATTTCTGAAGGAGTTGATCGTTTTTATATTCGTTACTTGTGCACAAAGATTGTTCCAAAGAGATAAAGAGACACAGAGACTGAAACGGAGAGAGAGACAGCGATGGAGAAGACACAGACAGCAATAGAGCAGGGACAGATAGACAGAGAAACACAGAGATAGAGACAGCGATGGAGCAGAGATAGAAAGAGAGAGAGCGATGGAGAATTAAGACACAGATAGCAACAGAGCAGAGACATATAAACAGAGAAACACAGAGACAGCGATGGAGCAAAGATAGAGAGAGAGAGCAATAGAGCAGAGGCAGAGAAAGACAGAGAGACAGAGAGAGACACAGACAGAGACAGAGGGAGGGGTAAGGAGGCGCACTTGGGCTGTTCATCATCTTAATGTTCACCTGAACCTGTGGAGTCTGCGCGCCTGTTGTTTTCTCACTCCACATCCATCACGCAGACACACACACACACACACACACACACACACACACACACACACACATACACACACACTCACACACACAGCCCCCTCTTTCTTCCCCCTCCCCTCTCTCTTTCTCTCTTTCACAGTCATAAGCACACACACACACACACACACACACACACACACAGACACACAACACGACACAACACACTATTCTATCCCCCGCCCCCCCAACCACCACCACCACCGCCACCACAACCCTCCCAGCAACAATGTTAGCCCACTTCGCCTGCATATCGATAATGGAAGTTTCCTCAAAATTTTCTTGTGCACACTTTTTTTTCGAATGCTCTTAGTGGAGGAACCGAAATGGAGGCCGAGGAGGAGGAGGAGGAGAGCCGTGAGGGGCGCGTCGGCAGAAGATTCTTATGAATAAATTTTCACGACCTCAACTCGGAAACGCATGGAGTATAGAGGAGGTGAAGAGGGGGGAAGGGGGGGAGGAGGGAGGAAAGAGAGAGGTTTTGGGGTTAAGGGAAGGGAGGGAAAGGGAGAATGAAGAAGGATAAGAGAGAGACGAAAAAGGAACAGGTATAGGGTAAGAGAGGAACAAGAAAGGAAGGTTACGCTTTAAGAACGAGGAAGAGGAGCAAGAGATGAAGGGCGTGGAAGAGGGAGGAATGAGAGAAGGAGGTTTGATATTAAAGAAAGGAAGGGAAAGGAGAACGAAAAAGGATTATACAAGAACAAAAACAGGTTAGAATTCAAGATGAGGAGGAGGAAAACAAGGAGAGAAGAGATAAAAGGAGAGAGGAACAAAAAGGTGAGGCTAGGGTTGAGGATGAGGAGGAGGAAGAGGACGATAAGAGATAAGAAAGCAGGAAGAGGAGAGTTGCAGGAAAGGAACGAAACAGGAAGGAAGGAAGAACAAGACAAAAAGAAGGGGAGACAAATTTGGGAGAAGGAAAAGAAGAAAAGGAGAACTGTAAGAAGCGGAGAAAGAGGGAAAGAAGAAGATACAGAAGAGAGAAGAAAGAACTAGAGAAGGGAATACAAAACAGAGGAGGAGGAAAGAAGAAAATAAAGGGGAAAGAGGATGAAGGGAAAAAAGAGGAGGTGAGGAGTGGGGGAGATGAGAGCAGAAACAGACGAAGAAAAGGAGGAGGAGAAAGGGAAGGAAGAGAAAAAGAAGGAGGAGGCTGTTGATGGGGTTGTGTGTGGGATGGAAAGTCGATATGAGGGCCGCAAACATATGAGGTTGTTGAGATTCACGACAGATGGAAAGAGTGGAAACTAACTTTGTCGTATTGGGGCGATAAAACGGAATAGCTTACGTTAGGTTCCTAGACTTGTATGGTTGATTCTTTAGGGAACTTTTTTTACGATGGCGATATAGAAGAAGAATCGGGTGAACTTAGTGAAGGTGTGTGTGACTCCCTTTCACATGGCAGATAGAATATATCGTGAACACCTCAAAAAGTGAAGGGAGGAAGGAGAAAAGGATAGAGGGCAGGAAGAAAGAAAGAAAGAAAGAAACAATGAATACAGAAAGAAGAAAATGGACGAAGCAAAAGGATGAAGGAGAAAGAATGATCAGACAAAAAGAAGGAAAGGAAGGAAGAAATGATGGAAAATGACGGAGTTGTGGCATTCAAATAACAAGAAAAGATGTATTAGAGGAAGCACACAGCGACAGAAAGACACGAGAAAGTAATAAGTCTGCAAGAGACTCACGGAAGTAGCTCTTGTATACTGAACTAACCTTATTAAATCTTACATTCATGGTTGGCGGGAATCAGTTGAATAATTAGTATTAGTTTCTTTATGATGCTAAGAGCATTTTGTTAGGTTAAAGATCAGCGAACATTTTCCTTCCAGGTGACTTTTTGAAATCAAGATCCTGGAAAACATGACAGCGTAGAATTGATAACAGACAGACAACCAAAGTAACAGAATGGCAGTCCAGGAATTGCATCAGTTAGGGCAGAAAGAGTATTTGTTGAGGAACACGAAGAGCGAAAGGAGAAAGGAGAAAAGGATAGAAGGGAGAAAGGAAGGAAGGAAAGAAGGAAAAGGGGAAGGAAAATTGGAAGGAAAGAAGTAAGGGAGGAAGGAAGGGAGGAAGGAAGAAGCGAAAGAATGAAGAAAGGAAGGATGAATGGTAGATGGGAAGAAAGGAAAAAAGACAGGAAGGACGGAATGAAGGAAGGATGGAAAGCGGGAAAGAAAGAAGGAAGGAGAGAAGGAAGGAAGAAATCAAGATGGAAGAAGAGAGGTAAGGAGGAAAGAAAAGGAGAACGGAGTTGTAAAAAAAAACGAAAGGAAAAGAGAAACGACGAAAAAAAAACCAACCAAGCTACCAAAAAGGGAAGGAATGAAGGAACGAAGGAAAGAAAGAATGAAGCAAAAAGGCAAGGAAGCACCGTGTTGTTGGCTTGGTTTATGGAGGGCGGCGCGGTTGTGTTGTGTCGCGGAAGGGAAAAAGGAGGAGGAAGGATGAAGGAAACTGATAAGGCGAGGGTCAAGCGATGTTTTGGGAAGGGATACGAGAGCCGACGAAGGGCGAAGAGAAGGGGAGACAAAAATGATGATGTTGAGATGATGATGATGGTGGTGGTGGTGGTGGTGGTGCTGAGAGAGGTAAATAGATTGATAGATAGACTGATATAGAGACAGATAGATAGATAGGTTAGCGAGTTGTTATCTTCGTTTTCTTTTGCACCTGAACTGTTTCCTTTACCTTGAAAAATGAGAGAGAGAGAGAGAGAGAGAGAGAGAGAGAGAGAGAGAGAGAGAGAGAGAGAGAGAGAGAGAGACTATTGGAAATTTGAGAGGGGATATGGAGTATCATTTTAGTATTAATAATTGAATAGCAATCAGTTCTTTGTCGTTTAGGATAGTGAGGAATAATATTGATAGAGAAAACTAGTAGACGTACAAAAAAACATCTTGAAGTGCCGATTAACACACAGAAAAACAAAAGAAAACGAAGAGAACATAAACTTAAGCATTAATTAAAAACAACAACCAGAGTAAGAATGGGAAAACTATAAAAAAAGAAAAAAGAAAAGAAACCGAAGAAAAACATGAACTTCAGTATCAGGTGAAAGCAAGAAACAAAGGCATAAATTCAACTAAAGGAAGAAAATAAAAATATCAACAAAAACTAGAAATTATATATTTTACCCGAAGCACAACCACCCCCAGTACAACCACCACCACCACAACCCTGATCCCACCATCCCCTCTCCTCCTCGTCTTCCCTCGCCTCATCCCGTGCTCTGCGGCGCCAAGGGAGGGAGGGAGGGAGCCGCTAAAAGAGAGCCACTCACGACCGGCTGGCACGAGACGCCTCCCCTCCGTCCCGCCGCAAGGGGAGGCAACGAGTATCAAGGTCGCAGGCACGGAAATCGATCGGGCTACAGCGAGCTGCTTCTTCCCGCTGTTCTCCTTAATAAGTGAAGGAGTTTAAAGGGAAGGAAGAGAGGGAAGGACAGTGAGAGGAGGAGGAGTGTAGTGAGAGATATAGAGGGATAAACATAGATAGGTAGATAGATAGATAGGTAGAGATTTAAAGGGAAGGAAAGAGTGAGAAGGAGAGGGAAGGAGAGAAAAGGAAAGCGAAGGAAGAAGAGTGAAAGAAAGAGACGGATAGTGAGATGGAGATATAGATAGGTAGCTAGATAGAGAGACAGACGATAGATAAACAGATAGATAAATAGATAGAGAGAGAGAGAGAGAGATAGAGAGAGAGAGAGAGAGAGAGAGAGAGAGAGAGAGAGAGAGAGAGAGAGAGAGAGAGAGAGAGAGAGAGAGAGAGAGAGAGAGAGAGAGAGAGAGAGAGAGAGAGAGAGAGAGAGAGAGACTATTGGAAATTTGAGAGGGGAGGAATCTGTTATTTCTTTTTTTTGTTTTAAAAAGGAGAGGAACAACAAATAACAATCAAGAAATGTGAGACGCGGGAAAATTTTGTTGCGTTCGTTACCGAGGAAAAAAAATGAGTGTCTGCGTTCTTTTCATTATTCTATTTCGTAACAGAATGCTGTTTGTATCACTGTCTGTTATTTCCTTTTTACTTCGCTGTAGGATGCACTGAGCTGTATCTTTACCGCACGTTACGTTTTTGTTTTATTTAATTCAATGTCACCTTTTTTACAGTTAACGAGAGCAGGGCAAAAGATTACTGAGCTGTTTAACTCTCATTTGATTAAGAAACGTGCCGCGGAATTCATCTCTCCAACTCATTACGTTTTTTTTCTTAAGTTTTAGATAACGAGAACAACAAAAAGTCCCTCAAAAATCGTTCTCTTGCTCATTTTGTCTTCCTATTTTCTCCTCTGCTTGTGTATTCGTTTTTCTCTCGCTTCTTCTCCGCCAGTTTGTAAGAGATAAAAACTTCATTCCCTTGCCCCTTTACATCGCGATTCATGAGTTTATTTTCCTTCCAGTTATCAACAGCAGGACAAAAGCATTATTATTTCGTACATTTTAACTTCTACTCGTAAGTCTTTAACGCATATCACTTCTACTTTTTTTATGATTTAATTTCACAGATAACGAAAGCAACAAAAAATTTAATTGCCACTCAGGAGCGGGATTCATGAGTTAATTTTTCTGTCATTCATCGACATCCGGACAAAAGAATTATTGTTTCGTGTATTTTAATTTCTACTCGCAAGTCGCACGCGTTGAATTCAATCTCTTCAACACTTTATATATTTTTTTCGGCATTAATTGGTGGAAACGGAACAAGGTCAGCGTGATTCTGTTTGTTCATTTTATCAAAGTCGCCCGTTGAAATTGATCTGTCCACCACCAACACTTTACGCTTCAGTTCTCTCTTTTTTTCTATCTATTCAATTAACAAACAGGGACAACATTATTATTATTTTTGGTAGGGACAACATTAACAACATTATTTTGGGTAGGGACATTATTATTATTTTTGGCATTTCATTTATATTTTTATCTTTAATTGCTACATGCATTGAAGTTCATCTATACTGCATGGTTTGTTTCATTCTGTTAACTGAGAAAAAAAAAACAGAAAAAAAGGAGTATTATATGTTTTTTTTAAGTTGTAGGCTGAGCAAAGTTTTCTTTCCTCTCATATAAGATAGACAGAAAACAAAGGAAGATTTAGACCTCACTGTCATTTCCATTCAACAACAACGAAAAAAAATAAGTAATGAGATTTAGACTTTTATGTTATTCTCATTTAACCCCCCCAAAAAAATAAAAAAAATGAATAACGAGATAGACCAAAATATTTCTACATTTCAGGCTAATCGTGAGGGAGCGGAGCTGTGGAAGACGAAGATTTACTGTATTATTTAATTATTTTGATTCCATTAGGTCACGAGTTAAATATCATTGTCCCGTTCTTGTTCCCAGTTAACCAAGAGAAGCCTAAACAAATAATGAGTAGACTAAGTTTCCCCTCTATGTCATGATAATAGCGAGAGATCAGTAGATTTTGCTGTGTTTCGTCATTTGATTCCATTAGGCCACGAGTTAATTCTTCGTCACGTTTTTGTTCCCAGTTAACAAAAAAATAATAAGGTAGACCAAACTTTCCTCTCGGTTTCGGTATAATAGTTTGAGACCGGTGGAGGATCTGCTGTATTATTTCGTTATTTTAATTCCAATAGGCCACGAGTTAATTTTTTGTCCCGTTCTCGTCCCCAGTTAACCCAAAAAAATAATAAGGTAGATCAAACTTTCCTCTCGGTTTCGGTATAATAGTGAGGGACCGGCGGAAGATATACTGTATTTCGTTATGTGGTTCCAATAGGCCACGAGTTAATTTTTCGTCCCGTTCTTGTTCCCAGTTAACAAAAAAATAATAAGGTATACCAAACTTTCCTCTCGGTTTCGATATAATAGTGCAAGACCGGTGGAGGAATTGCTGTATTATTTCGTTATTTTGATTCCATTAGACCACGAGTTAATTTTCTTGTCCGGTGACGCTGAGGCGAGTCGGCTTACGTCAGGGGGGATTAAGTTACCCGCTGCCAGAACTGGATTAGGCGAACGCGGAGCAGATTAGGTCGTGCAAGATCATACTAATGTTTTCTTTTCTGGCATATTACGTTTGTCTGAATGTTTTAATGCATTTTGTAAGCACGTAAGAGAGAGTTTTTAAATAGGTGTGTAAATAATATTGTTTCTTTTTTTGGAAGATTACGTTTTTATTAATTTATAAGGACGTGCGAGGGAGTTCTTAAATAATAGTGTTGATGATAAGGTTGCTTTTTGGAATGCTATGTTTGTTTGTAGGTTTATTTCGTTCTAAGCACATACGAGTTCTTGATAACATAGCAACTGGGATAGAAAAAGTGCATTCATATCTCCGTTAATTTTTTTCTTACTGGAAGATAAACGTATGTGATGGAATAAACGCTAATGAATTTTCGACTTGTATTTGTCTATCGGTATTAGTTAATCGGTTTTATCTAATTTTTAAGCATATACGAGTGAGGTCTTAATAGTAGGAACTTTCTTATAAAGAGTGCATTCGTATCTCTGTTAGTTTTTTCCTCACTATAAGGTCAAATTATGTGATGGAATGAACGCTTATTACATTTCCCATACTTAATTTTTCTTTGTGTTTTAGTTTTATTCCCATACTTTTATCTAACTCTATTAGCATAAAAACCTCATGTGTTGCCTTTTTCTTCATAATCTACCAATTGTTTCCACCGATTCAGTCACTGTATAACTGTCCCTCTTTTTTTTTCGGTTTTAATTAATTTCTAAGCGTATATGAGTGAGTTCTGAAAAATAGGAGTTTGCGTAGAAAGAGATAATTCACATTTCCGTCAATTTTGTTGCACTGAATGGTCAGGTTATGTGATGGAATGGACGCTAATGAATTTTGAACTTGTATTTGTAATTTCTAAGCACATACGAGCGAGTTCTGAATAGTTGGAGCTTGCGGAGAGAGACAGAGAGAGAGAGAGAGAGAGAGAGAGAGAGAGAGAGAGAGAGAGAGAGAGAGAGAGAGAGAGAGAGAGAGAGAGAGAGAGAGAGAGAGAGAGAGAGAGAGAGAGAGAGAGAGAGAGAGAGAGAGAGAGAGAGAGAGAGAGAGAGAGAGAGAGAGAGAGCATTCATATCTTCGTCATCATTGTCATCCTGGAGGGTCAAATAATGTGATGAGATGAACGCTTATGAATTTCGGACATATATTTTTGTCTGGTCGCTCCTTTCAGTTATTTCTCACCGGATTATCTATTTACATATTCCTGGTAAATTTAAAGCTGCAATGTTTTGATTTTTTTCTGCTGCCCTGCATATTTCTGCGTAGTTTTCTTGCATATAAATAGTTTTTTGGCTCTCCTCGATAAAATCCACTCTCTTTTCTTGTTTTCTTTTCTGTATTTGTTTTGTGTTTTCATTAATTTATTTCCCATTTATTTATTTATTTATTTATTTCCCTTTTTTTTGGAGACTCTTGTACATCATTTTCTATCATACTTTTACCTTTCCATATTCTGCTAAGGGTAAAATCATTCTCCTTTCTAGTTTTTATCTGAATTCTTTTGTCATTTCATTAATCTGTTTCTCCTTTATTTCCCTTTTTCTGTAAACTCTTATGCACTATTTTCTGCTATACTTTTACCTTTCTATATTTTATCTCCATTTTTCTCCCCTTGAGCTTCTTCATAACTCATTTCTTTCCCTTTTCCATTAATGTCCCACTCTATATTCTCGTTTCCTCCCGCCCTCTTTAGGAAAAATGTCCCCTCTCATCTCATTCCTTTCCGTCATAACATCATCTTTTATCCAACTCCATTATCTCACGGCCTTCTTTGTCTTCCCTTATGAGACCTGTTCTATCGATTTAGCCATTACATAACTCTCCTTCTCTCCCATACTCTCTTTTTTCTTAATATATTGATACTTTATTTTCCCTTTCATACCTTTATTGAACTCTATTAGCATAAAAAAAAAAACATGCTCCCTTTTTTTATAAACTCTCATTTGTTTCCATCGATTCAACAATGCCGCAGCTTTCCCTCTCTTCCCTTAGCCTCAATATTTTCAAAGTAAGGCTAAATTCTTTTCTCAACTTCTTTGTTTTACCCAACTCTTTGACCTACTTTCCTGTAATCCCCATTCGAAGTTAGGCCACGCGTCTTTATTTAACACCTTTTCCTTCATCTCAACACGTTATACTTTTCTTTCTCTTATTGCTCTTTTTACGCCTGTTTATAGTAACGTCAATGTCCTCTTCCTTTGACCTACTTCTCTTGCAATCACCATTCTGCGTCAGCCCACCCATCCCCTTCTTCTCCGACTACATCCTTTCTCCTCTCTGCCTTGAAGCACGAGTTGGGAGAGAGAAGGAGGGCGGAAGGAGGAAAAGGTCGGATGGGATGGCATGCTCTTCCTGACTACGGAACCCACTCAGGCAGACAATGGCCAGCAAGTAATCAGGTTTCCTCACACGGTTTCACTCGCTTCATCCGTCACTCCCGACAGCCTCCAGACGCTCGGAAGTGGCGGGGAAGCTGGGAAGGGAACTGAAGGAAGAGATGAGGGTGATGGGGAGGGATTCTGGCTTGAGGAACGGGGAAGCGTGAGCCTTTATACCGTTTCACCGTCTTGTTTTCAGGCTTGGGTTTTATTCCCCCGGTCGTAATGTCTTGTATGGGGCTCAGATGGGCTCGACCTGTAGTGATTTACGTCTAGACTGATGGGTGTTAGGGAACGTAAGGAAGGCCAGAAGATGGATAGATAGAAGGGGAAGGAGATGGATGTATAGATAAATGGAAGGATTGATATATTGGGTGATCGCTCACTGAAGAACGGAGAGGGAAAGGGAGAGGGAGAAAGAGGGAGAGGCAGAGACAGAGACAGAGACAGAGAGAGAAGAGGCAGGCAATCCCACCTTTAATTAATTCGGAGAGAGAAGACAGAAAAGTGGCAAAGGTAGAGGCTATTCCTATTTAATCAGCGTGATCACATGATACGAGCGGGACAAGATTAAGGCCAAGATTAGACAGATAGATGAGAAGGATCGATTGGTGGCCGGAAAAGAGAATGATGGAAAATGAGACCGCGATTAAGGATTAGACGAACAGAGTAATAAAACAAAAATCCCTTTCAGATATAATTGATGAATATGTCGAAGGATGATGAGTATGTCGAGGAAAATGACAATGATAAATTGAAAAAAATATGAACCGAAGACATAATGAAACGACGGTTTAGGATTAGACAAAGAAAAGGATAATAAAACAAAAATCCCTTCCAAACATAATTGGTGGATATTGTGTGTAAATTAAAATTAAAATAATAGAATGAAAAAAATAGAGTAATTGAAGATTTTGAATATTGAGACCTCGATTTAGGATTAGATGTTTAAAAAAAAAGAGCAATAAAGCAAAAAAAAAAAAAATAGATAAATAAAATCCCATTCAGACATAATATATAAATGTTGTATGTCGAAGAAAATAAGAATAATAGATTAAAAAGGGAGTTAACCGAAGACTGATGAATAATGAATCCCCAATTTAGGGTTCAACTCCAGACCAAAAAAAAAAAAAAAAAAAAAAAAAAAATCGTAACTTAACATTTGATAGCTATAGTAAGTCGAAGAAAACAACAACAACAGATTAAAAAAAAGTAATAACAGAAGACTTAGAATGTTAGTATACAGAGTGCACGTAGAAATATCATAAAGTTAACATTGATCAAGGGTAGGAAAATACATCTGCAGGTAATTAGTTAGTTGGAATTATTTAAGCGCTTGGTAATTAAGGCTCCAGGTATTCTGTTTTCTCTTTAAGGTTAAGGTCAAGCGTTCGTATAAATGATGCACGGGAGCCGCAGGTGGACAGGAAAGGGCAGGTGAGATAATCAGAAATAGTGAAAGAATGAGAAAATGGAAGCTGTAGCGAGTTTGCTTACCCCAATACTTTTCCACTACGATAAATTAAAATACGATCAAGTAAAATAAAATAAAAACTAATAACAGGACCCTAAAAATGATGCACGGGAGTCGCACGTGGGCAGGAAAGGACAGGTGAGATAATCAGATATAGTGAAAGAAAGAGAAAACGGAAGCTGTAGCGAGTTTACTTACCCCAATACCTTTCCACTACGATAAATTAAAATACGATCAAGTAAAAAAACAAGCAAACTTATAACAGGACCCTAAAAAAAACCTATGATGATAATAATTGAAGATAGTAAAAAAGAGAAAAATGGGAGATGTAGCAAAGTCTCCCTTCCATTAATTTCTCTGCTACAATAAAGTAAAATAAAATAAAGGTAAAACTGGGAATTGTAGCAAGGTCACTCTTCCCTTTACTTTCCTGCTACAATAAAGTAAAATAAAATAGAAATAAAAATGGGAACTGTAGCATCATTTCCCTCCCTTAACCTTCTACTACAAAAAAGTGAAATAGGATAGAACTAAAAAAAAGAAAGAAAAAAACAGGACTTTATCAAAAACCTCTAAGGCAGTTATTCTCCAAAATTAGAGAACAATTTATCAAGTAAGAAAGAAAAGACAACTGCCACAATAAAGT
>NC_066563.1:5797242-5877242 GCF_024679095.1 Eriocheir sinensis
CGGAAGGAAAATAAATAGAATCCGCCCGAAGAAGCAAAGAATGAGACCATAACGACGAGGAGAAAATGAAAACAAAACAATATAGAAAATGTTAAAAAAATATGGAGGAGGAGATGAAGGAAGCGAACCAAAGCAGGAAGAGAGAAAGAATGAATGAAAGAGCAGAGAGCAGTACTAAGACGAGGCGGAGGAGGAAGAGGAACAGGAATTTTGGGAGCCATAAATTGGAAGGGCTACAGATTGGGAGAAAGAAAAGAAAGTCAGACAGATAGATAGGTAAGTGGATAGCTAGATTGATAGGCAGATAGCTAGATACATAGACGGATAAACAGATAGATACGGATTAAATCATACAAATACACAATACAATAGGGAAAGCTAAAGAAGAATATAAGGTACAAGAGAGAGAATAAAATAAAACACAAAAGATGAAGAGGTTAGGGTAGAGGAAGAAGTAATATGGCGAGGAAAGAAATAAAAACAACAAAGGCGACAGACGAAAAAGAAAGAATGCGAATAAGAATAGAAAAATAAATAAAAGAAGAAGAAGACGAAGTAGAAGACGGAGAAGCTAGGACCCCAGCTCACCGCAAACACAGGGAAGCGTGAATAACAAGGCTCCGTACCCCTTCGTGGGCCCACTTTGCGCAATTGAAAGTGAGAATAATGACTGCCACCATTTGTGTTTGTGATTTTATGGCCGAGGGGTCCGACGGCGCTGGTCAGTCGAGTGGAAAATGGAGTGAAGGAAAAGGCGGGATAAAAACGGAGTGTGGGGAGTGAGTGTGCGTGTGTGGGGGGTGGGAGTGGGGTGAGCGTGCGTGTGTGTGTGTGTAGAGAGATGAAACGGCGAAGGAAAGGAGATAAATATTAAAAGAATTAACAAAGAGAAGAGTTGAATGTAAAGGAGGGTGAGAAAAAGGAATGTGTCGGGGAAAACGGGGTATAGGTGGCATGGTGGAGAGTGGAAAGGGAGAAGAGAGAGGGGAAAAGAATAGGAGTGGAGATTAAAAGAAAGACGAAGGAATGAAAAGAGAAGAATAGGAGGTCGTGAAGGGAGAAGA
This sequence comes from Eriocheir sinensis, assembly GCF_024679095.1. Lineage (NCBI taxonomy): Eukaryota > Metazoa > Arthropoda > Malacostraca > Decapoda > Varunidae > Eriocheir > Eriocheir sinensis. The sequence goes on from NC_066563.1 coordinate 5,798,307, forward strand.
AAAAGGAAGTGGTCTTAGAAAACAGAATGTGAGTGAATGTTTTTGGGTACGGAGAGGGGAAATGAGAAGGAAAGAGAAAAGAAGTGAAGTATCAAAGGAATATGAAGGATTGAAAAACGGAGAATAGGCAGCCAAAGAAAGGAAGAATAGAAGGGAATGAAGTGAAAGGAGAGGCCGGAGGAAATGAAAGGGGGGGAGAGAAAAAGGGTGGAGGGAGTGAGGACAATATGAGGAAAAAATTATTAAAGGAAGATCTCGGATTATAAATATGGGAATAGGAAGCCAATGAGAGGGAGAAAGAAAGAGGAATAAGAAAAGAAAGGAGAACGTAGGTGATGAGATCTTTAGACGAAGGAGAGAAAATGAGAGATAGGTGAAAGAAGAGGAAAAAGAAAAGGATAAAGAAAGGGTATTAACTAAATGAACGGAAGCGCTAGATAAGGTTACAGAGAGAGAGAGAGAGAGAGAGAGAGAGAGAGAGAGAGAGAGAGAGAGAGAGAGAGAGAGAGAGAGAGAGAGAGAGAATCGATCATAGGTAAGCCAGTGAGAAACGTGGCCTAACGTGAACGAAAGGTCACGCACTGAGGAGACTAAACAGAGAAAAAAGGAAAAGATAAATATATGTAAAGATGTGAATGATGGAAGCCAGAAAAAAATAAAACTCGCTTACTGTGTTACGATAAGAAAGAAAGTATAAAAAGTAAAAGAAATATAACCATAAAAAGCACAACAAAACGCACACAAAAAAACAAAAAAAAGCACACAAAAAATATAAAAGCATATATAAAAGAATAAGAAATCATAATCAAACAAAAGAAATATATCCCGAAAAAGAACTGAAGCTAAATCGATCAATAAACAGGAATGGTTGAAGATACGAATTCAAACTTATGATAAAACAGTATATAGTGAATGATTTAACGTTTTGGTTCAGTTTATATCCCTTGGTGCAATAATTATAATGGATATCTTTTAAAATGATTGATGATTTTTGAGCAATTCGACATTTATGTAAAAATGTTTGGATGAGATGATCACTCTTTTTTTCTTGAAGGTATTTTTTTTTTTTTAAGTCCAGGTAAATTCAGAATAATAAATGCAATGTTAGAAATTTGTTTGGATAAATGATTAAAGAGGCGAGTAAGAAGGAAATAAAGAAAGAAAGGAGGGTTAAAACAAAAGAGAAAAAATGATAAAGAATGAGAGAGAGAGAGAGAGAGAGAGAGAGAGAGAGAGAGAGAGAGAGAGAGAGAGAGTAAAGACATAATAAAGAATAAACACACTTAACAAAGGCACTGAATACACACACACACACAAAAAAAAAAAACATGTGGAAAGCGAAAATAAAATATGGGTTGAAATGAAAATGACAGCCTAGATTTTAAAATGTTGAAAATGCGAGGGTGAAAAAGAGTGAATGAAAAAAGATAGAAACAAGGTAATTTTTATGAAGTTTTGATGAAAGGTAAACTCGGGCACTGAAAGCCACGAATAAAGGAGAAAAAAACGTTAAAAAATACTGTAGTGTAAAAGTATAGCGAAAATTAATTTAAACGTAAAACTTCAAAGGAAAAAAATAGTTAGGAATAAAAGAAAAACAACAACAGCATGAAATTAATAAGGCTTAGAGACAATTAGAATGATGAATTACTGATTACTGAAAAACTCAAGTTACTAGTAAAATATCACAATTATGAAAAAAAGTGATGATTAAAATACTGGAAAAGAAGGCTGAATAACTACCTGAATAATATAATGAAAAGATCAATATTTTATACATGGAGAGAGAGAGAGAGAGAGAGAGAGAGAGAGAGAGAGAGAGAGAGAGAGAGAGAGAGAGAGAGAGAGAGAGAGAGAGAGAGAGAGAGAAACGGAGACAGGGACAGACACAGATAGCTACAGAGACAGAGACAGAGGGGACCCCAAACATAGTACCCACCCCAGGCAGTTTTATATTCGACGTGCCGCCAGAATTCAGGATGTAATCGAGCGTTTCTCTGTTCCCGACGGAGTCCGTGTGTGGCCAATGGATTTCCGACGCGTTATATTCTCTCACTTAGACGCCGCCGATAAAATATTCACATGAAAGATTCAGAGCCAATCCTCGAACTTTATAGCGAACTGCAAATTTTCACGGACTGGAGCGTGGAGAATGCCAGAAGAGGAGGAGGAGGAGCTGAAAGTGAAGGTGAAGCATTGTGGAAGAGAGGATAACAAGGAGGAAGAGAAAAAGTTGGCAGATAAAAAAAAAGGAGGAACAAAAAGGAGCTGGATGAGGAGGAGGAAGAGGAGGAATTTGAAGAAAGAAAAGCAGGAGGTAGAGAAAGAAGAGTAGGAGTAGAAGGAAGAGGAGGAGGAGGAGGAAGAAAAAATGGACAAGGAGAAGGTATGAAAAAATATTAGGAGTGGAGATAAAGAAAGAGGTGGAGGAAGAGGAAGAAAAGAAAGAAGATAATTAGCAAAAGATAGAAGGGGAAGATGATAAATAAAGAGACGATGAATAAAACCAAAAAATTAAAAAAGGAGAGAAGTAAAAAGAATAAGAATAAGACGATAGAAGGGGAAGATGTAAAACAGTCAAGGGAGGAGAGAGAGAGAGAGAAAGAGGAGGAAAGATAAAAAGGAGGAACAGGAAGAATGAAAGTGTAAGACTGAAAGCGGAGGCGATAGGAGGAGAAAAAGAATTGGAAGAAACGGAGGAGGAAGAGGAGGAGGAAGGGAGGGAGGGATGGAGGTAAAATATTATAGAGGCGATGAAAGCACTCAAGAAAACTACGAAAGAGAGGAGGGTGGAGAAAACACGGGAAAGGAAAAAAAGAAGAAAAGAAAAAATGAAGACAAATGAATAAAAATAAAACAAAAAAAAAGGTAGAAAACTATAAAAAAATAAATTGAAAAGATAACTAATGGAACACACGCAGAGAGAGAGAGAGAGAGAGAGAGAGAGAGAGAGAGAGAGAGAGAGAGAGAGAGAGAGAGAGAGAGAGAGAGAGAGAATAGCCTTTCAATCCTTACCCGCCTCGTCTACTCCAATCAATGACATACACACACACACACACACACACACACACACACACACACACCTACCCCTTACTGGTGACCTACACGGAGCGGCCCTCAGTCTTGGTCGATCACGATGCATTTTTTATAGCGTCTAGCCTTCAGTAAAAAAGAAATTTGAACTCACACCGGCGGAGGGGCGGGCTACCTAGATCGCGTTCCGCACACATACATCGATACATAGATTCATACTCACATACTTACACATACATAAACCAGCACGAACAAACATTCTGAAACATACATTCTTACATTCAAACATTCATACATAGATTCATGCACTCAAACAAACACACATTGAAATTCATACAAACAGCCTTTTATATACATGTATATTTACTGAAACAAACATACATTCACACACGCATACCTAAATATATACATGCTTGGATACATAAATATATTGTACTTGCGTAAATAATAATCGATGACTTACTGTGTTTATATATATGTTTGTTTATGTACGTTTTATTTATTTATATGTTTTATGATTGAGTCGTAGTTTTCTGTTTTTTTTCCATTAATCAATTATTGTTTTTTTCTGCAATATTTTTGTATTTTTTTGTTTGTTTTTGTGTTTGTGTGATATTTCCCTTTTTCTCTATCTCTCTATTTATTTGTCTATCTCTATGTATCTATCTCTCCATGAAACTGTCTCTCAATGTATCTATCTCTCTGTGAAACTGTCTATCAATGTATCTCTCTCTCTCTCTCTCTCTCTCTCTCTCTCTCTCACCCCTGCCCCCCTCATTCCGTTCCTCCCTCCCTCCCTCTCTGTGAAACCACTTATCTAGGCTTAAGTTAATTAGTGTGATAAGTTTTCTCTTCTTTTTCCTCCTATATTTTTTTTCCTTCCACGTTTTGTTAGTCATTTATAATTCTCTGCACTTTTTGATATTACGGTCTCTAATTTCCAACGTGATTAAGTCTGTTTATATTTCTTCTTTCTTTATTGTATGTATTTTTTTGTATATTATCTTTCCTCCTGATGCATTGAGGAGCTCTACCAATCATTATATTTCTGGTCCCTTTTCGGAGTTACTTGAATAAATATATTTTGCCCTCGCGCGCACTCTATTTTCAGCTTCTCTTTTTTTTGCGTGTTCTTTCGACCGGGTCATTTTTTTTGGTCCCACTCCCTCCCGTTGTCATTTTTCGATAACATCCACTTTTCTCTCCTTACCCTTCCCTGACTTCACTCCCATTCTCCATTCCCCTTTCCTCTTCTTTCTCTCTATCTGCCTGTCTGTCTGTCTATTTATCTATCTGTCTATCTCTCTCGCCCTTTCCCTCTATCTCTCCTCCATTTCCATTCTCTTCACATTTCGCTTCATTCCTTTTTATCCCTTTCCATCATCACTCCACTTCTATTGTATCGTTTTACTCTCTCTCTCTCTCTCTCTCTCTCTCTCTCTCTCTCTCTCTATCTATCTAACTATCTATCTATCTATAAATCTATCTATCTATCTTTTATCCCTATCTTTATTCACCGTTTCTCTCGCTTCGTTCCCCCTCCTCCTCCTCCTCCTCTTCCTCCTCCTCTTCCTCTTCCTCTTCCTCCCCCCAATAGTCTAGTCTGATTTACCTTCGAAACTTGCTGCCAAATATTCACGATTCGCTGTTGTCGTTCGGTTTGATAAAAAAAGGAAAAGCAGAGAGAGAAAAATATAGATAAAAAAGCAGAAATCATTATATATTTGAACGCGTATCAGTAAAGTGTTCTCAATGTTCTTCTGTGCGCTCTTTCGTTTTGTTTGAATGTTTATTTGAGAGAGAGAGAGAGAGAGAGAGAGAGAGAGAGAGAGAGAGAGAGAGAGAGAGAGAGAGAGAGAGAGAGAGAGAGAGAGAGAGAGAGAGAGAGAGAGAGAGAGAGAGAGAGAGAGACTGTTTCTTTGTTTTCTTTCTTTTGTAATGAAATCGTTAGCGGACACACGCACACGCACACGCACACACGTACACACACACACACACACACACACACACACACACACACACACACACACACACACACATTATCTTTGTTCTGGACGCCAATGGAAATTAATAAAGCTGATATAGATTAATAGAAAACAAACAAATAAACAAACATAAAACTAAACAAACAAACGAACAAACAAAAATATCACCCGAACATTTTGTACTTTTTGACCTTTCAGTTTTGCATCGTTTTTTTTTTGTCCTTGGGATCAAAACGAACATGTCTACAGATACGTTTTTATTGTTTTTTTTCCTTTTCCTTTTTTTTCTATCCCGGATTCAACTTTTTCGATACTTCTTCTTTCGGTCCCCCCCCAAAAAAAAAGAGAGAATTCGTCATCCGGCTCGTTTCGTTTCCTTTTTCTTTTTTTTTGCTTTTGTTTTTAGATTTTTTTTCGAGGCGTTCCTTTGGTCCAAAATTATCATCCTCAGTGTTACTCTTTTTCATTTTTCTTTGTTGTCTGGGCTCAGATTTTTAGTGTCCTCTTTCAGTACAAGAAAGGAAAATAACTTGTCACTTCTGTTATTTTCTTCCTCTTTTATGATTTCGATTTAGTTTCTTTTCGATATTTTCCTGCGACTCCCCCCCAAAAATATCGTAACTTTTCTTTAATGCTTTTTTTTTAAAAATTTAGATATAGTTATTTCAGCAACTTCTTACGAAACATCTTCACTCAAATACGATTGGCATATATCTGTTAATTGTCTCTGTTTATTTTTAGAGCTATATATGGTTTCCTAATATTTTTCTTGCAATCCAAAAAAAAGGCATTGTTAATCATACTTACTGCTATATTTTTCAACAAGCTATGTACTTTTATTTCAATTCCTTACTAATAAACTTTTTCTTCACTCAAAAACGACTGGCACATTCCTGTTAGTTTCACACCTTTTCGTTTTTTGAGTTCAGTTATTCACGTTCCCGCAATTCCATAACCATTCCTCTTTCCTTTAGCTTTTATCACAGACTAACACATTTTTACCAACATCAACTAATTAAAAAAAACATCCCATAACCTGCTCACGTAACTCCTCTGGTGCCGGGTGTCAGAATGTAATATGAGAAATTGCTATTTATTTCAACGCCTCTTTACTAACTTTCCTACAATAACTTTTTTTATATTGCACCTCAGGATGGCGAGTGTCACTTATGATACACAAAGGCAGAGGTTTCATATGTCTTTTTTTTATAGTAAACAGGTCAAGAGGATAAAAATAATGTTGATGAAAAAAAGCCCGCTAATCACTGCTCCTATAAAAAAGAGTTCAGCAGAGTGGCCGATAGAGAGGTCAATTTCAAGAGGACAGATGTTGCACGTACTTGCTTTCCTTTGATACTACTCTTTTGTATTGCACTTCACAACACTTCATAATGGCAAGTGTCACATACTTCAGAAACACAAAAGCTGAGTTCACATACGCACAAGATTACCTTTTAATATCACTTTTCATTTTGCACTTCAGAATGACGATCTTTGTGTGCTTCTGTTCAACAAAGGTAGATTTTAGATTGTCGAACCCTTCCTGTATCAATCATTTTTCTACTGCACTTCAGAACGACGAGTGTTCCGTACTTCTGCCGGTCAACAAAGGCAGAATTTACAGCGTCGAGCCTTTGATTAAAATATGCTTTGGCTACTAAATCATTCAAGCTGGATTTTAGTGGATAAACATCACGATACCAATACATCGACCACGAGCACAGTGAATCACCCCCGGCAGATTAATGAGGTCATAGATAAATAAGTAAGTAGATGGATATATAGATAGATAAACAGATTGATAGATAGATGGAAAGGAATGTCACTGTATGAATTGGAGATCGAGAAGACAGATTTTGGGAATAAAACGTGAAGAGTAAACAGAATGAAGGCAGAAAAGTGGTGAAATAGTAAGAAGTAAATTGAAGAGAAAGGAATAACGGAATAAAACACAGTAATAATAGAAAAATAGGAGGAAACAAAGTAGACCTATATGAAGAGAAGACAGGAAGAGAAAACAGGATAGAGGCAGAGTAGAAACAATGATAAACAGTAAGGAAGAAAATTAAGCGAGGAAATGAAAAAAAAAGGAGAATAAAAGACAGTAATAATGGAATATCGAGAAGGAAAAATAAATAAAATGGGGAAAATGAGAAAACAGGAAGACGATAAAGAAAAGAGGCAAAAGAGAAATAGTAACGGCGAATATCAAGGAAGAGATAGAGGGAAAAACGAAAACAGAAAATTATATAGTGTGTGAAAATGGAGTTGGGTAGTCTATCAAACGGGCCGCGGAACAAACGAGCCTACCTGGTTATACACGCCTAACCCAAAACACGAACCGATCACTCAAACATGTAAATCTCTTTTCAATCCGTACCCCTCCATAACGCACCCCCCCTCGTCCCGCCGCTCTCCCGCCGTCCCCATGTCCCCCTCCTCTGTCTCCCTTCCTCGACTCTCTCTCTCTCTAACCTCTGCACCCTCCTCTCTCTCTCTCTCTCTCTCTCTCTCTCTCTCTCTCTCTCTCTCTCTCTCTCTCTCTCTCTCTACCGCAGTGATGGATGCTTTCTCTTTTTTTCCCTCATTGTATCTCTTTGTATCTCTTTCTCTCGCTTATTTTTGTCCTCTGTCTCTGTATCTCTCTTTCTTTTTTCCTCTTTTTCTTTTCTTTATTTTGAGTTTTCTTTTTCTTTTCTTCGCTTTCGTCTATTTCCTCATTTTTCTTCCTCTTTCTGCTGCTATTCTTCCTTCTCCGACGTTTCCTCCTCCTCCTCTTCTTCTTCTTTTGCTTCTTCTTCTTCCTCCTTCTCCTCCTCCTTCTCCTCTTCCTTCTCCTCCTATTTCCCGACCTCTTCCTCGTTCTCTCATTACAATCCCCGTCAAGTGTTTTCAGAAAGTCCTCCGAGCCAGTATGTGGAAAACCTTAAAAGAAAAAAGAAAAGAAAAGAAAAATAATAAGAAAAAAAAACAGTTCACGCCTTTCTCCTTTTGTTTTCTCCAATGCTCATGAATTTTTATTAGTTTCTGCGCTTCTCCTATTTTCGTTCTTGTTATTTTTGTTTTGTTTTTTCTGTCTTGTTTTGTATTTTCGTCTTATTGTCATTTTGTAATTTTGTGCGTTATGAGTTTGTGTTGTAAGTGTGATTTTTTCTTCTTTTTTCTTGTAAGTGTGAGTTTTTTCCTTCTTTTCCGTTGTAAGTGTGAGTTTTTTTCTTCTTTTCCGTTGTAAGTGTAAGTTTTTTTCTTCTTTTTCGTTGTAAGTGTGAGTTTTTTCTTCTTTTCCGTTGTAAGTGTGAGTTTTTTCTTCTTTTCCGTTGTAAGTGTGAGTTTTTTCTTCTTTTTCGTTGTAAGTGTGAGTTTTTTTCTTCTTTTTCGTTGTAAGTGTGAGTTTTTTTCTTCTTTTTCGTTGTAAGTGTGAGTTTTTTCTTCTTTTCCGTTGTAAGTGTGAGTTTTTTTCTTCTTTTTCGTTGTAAGTGTGAGTTTTTTCCTTCTTTTCCGTTGTAAGTGTGAGTTTTTTCTTCTTTTTCGTTGTAAGTGTGAGTTTTTTCCTTCTTTTTCGTTGTAAGTGTGAGTTTTTTCTTCTTTTTCGTTGTAAGTGTGAGTTTTTTCTTCTTTTTCGTTGTAAGTGTGAGTTTTTTCCTTCTTTTCCGTTGTAAGTGTGTGTTTTTCTTCTTTTTCGTTGTAAGTGTGAGTTTTTTCTTCTTTTCCGTTGTAAGTGTGTTTTTCTTCTTTTCCGTTGTAAGTGTGTGTTTTTCTTCTTTTTCGTTGTAAGTGTGAGTTTTTTCTTCTTTTTCCTTGTGAGTTTTTTCCTTCTTTTCCGTTGTAAGTGTGTGTTTTTCCTCTTTTTCGTTGTAAGTGTGTGTTTTTTCTTCTTTTTCCTTGTGAGTTTTTTCCTTCTTTTTCGTTGTAAGTGTGAGTTTTTTCTTCTTTTTCCTTGTGAGTTTTTTCCTTCTTTTTCGTTGTAAGTGTGAGTTTTTTCTTCTTTTTCCTTGTGAGTTTTTTCCTTCTTTTTCGTTGTAAGTGTGAGTTTTTTCTTCTTTTCCGTTGTAAGTATGAGTTTTTTGTTTTTTTTTTGTAAGTGTGAGTTTTTTTGTTCTTTTTCCTTGTAAGTGTGAGTTTTTTCTTCTTTTCCGTTGTAAGTGTGTGTTTTTCTTCTTTTCCGTTGTAAGTGTGTGTTTTCCTTCTTTTCCGTTGTAAGTGTGTGTTTTTCTTCTTTTTCGTTGTAAGTGTGAGTTTTTCTACTTTTCCGTTGTAAGTATGAGTTTTTTCTTTTTTTTTGTAAGTGTGACTTTTTTTGTTCTTTTTCCTTGTAAGTGTGAGTTTTTTCTTCTTTTCCGTTGTAAGTATGAGTTATTCTTTTTTTTTGTGTGTGTGTGTGTTGACATTCGTTCGATCAGTTCCATATAAGTGTTTCTGCTTCCGGTTATAACGTGACATAGTTGTTCTGTGACTCTGCCTTTTTTTGTATGGGCTGTTGTCTATGCCGCTTATTATTATTTTTTTCTTTTCTGTCATTTCATTTTTTTGTGTCAATATTCGAGTCTTCAGTCCGTTTGAAGTCTCTCTGATTCCAGTTTAAGTGTTACTGTTTTTGTGTTACTGCTGTTTTTTGTGTTGCCGATTCCGTCGTTTCTTGAGTTCAATTCTCTCATAGTAAACCGATAATGAAATTTGTGAATAATTACAGCATATCTTCAATTAGAATATCGCTTTTACATTATTACTATCGCTCTCTCGCTCGCACGCGGACGAACTGAAAGCTTTTGCGAACCTATATATTTTTTTTATCCTTTTTCCTTTTTTTTATGTAGTCCACGGCGAGGCGTTTTCATAGTCTTGGCTTCGTGGATAATTGGGACCCGACGGCCTTCCTCCCCGCGCTTGCAATTTCCAATGTAGATGACTTCTTTTTTTGGGGTAACTTTTTTTCCTGACCCACTTTGCATTGAGGCGGGAGTTAAATCTATTTTGCAAAGAAATTGGAAAGAGAGGGAGAGGGAAGGGGGAAGGGGGGAGGGTGGGGGAGAGAGGGAGAGAAGGGGATGAAGGGAGAGGGATGGAGGAAGGGAGGGGGAATGAGGGAGAGAGTGAGAGAAGGGGAGGGAGAGAGAGAAATACATTACTTTTCACCTCCACTTTTTGATTTATTTTCCCTTTTACTTATATCTATATTAAACTTACTATAATAATTTTCTTTTCCATCATTTCCTTTTTCCTTCACATCCTGGTTTCGTCTTCTTAAAACTCTTGTGGGTCTCTGTTTCATCTTGTATTTCCAGCAACACAAACTCATAAGCAATAAACCTTACCAACCTCATAAATTTACCTCAACACTGTCTTATATTTATGGCAATGCAAAGTTCTTTCAGCCCCTTTACTTTATTCTTACACATTTTTGCTTCCCTGTCAATTTTTCTTCCATTTTTCGTCACCAATCGGCAGGGTAGCAATGGTGTGCAGTTGATGATCCGCGCATCTTAGAACCCAATCTCTTCACGCGATCCTTTTTGGTGTTGGATCAAGGCGGTGGGACAACCCGTGGCCAATTACCCGCCTTCCCGCCTTGTCAGTCGCTTCCTCTACCGGGCGGGTGACGAGGAATCAGATTTTTACCTCTTTACTCCTCGTCTTCAGATCATTTGTGGGAATCGTCCAGGTGTGGAGGGAAAAGGTAACAAGTGGAGGGGCTGCAGGTGATGCGTGAGGTAGTTTTTGGTTGGCTAAGAGGAGGAAAGGATATTGAGTCTGGGAAGGAAGCCAAAGAGTGGATCGGAGCAGATAAGGATACATGTCTAGTGTGGTTTCTGTGATGAGGAAAGACGTATATGTATATGTATAGCTGCTTAGATCGGTAGATAGACAAACACACAGCTAAAGAGATAGATAAGTAGGTAAATATACAGGTGAACACATAGGTACGCCTGTGCAAAAACTGATAGAAAGAAAGATTACCGATAGATTTAGGTAGATAAGTAGTAAAAAAAATACAAATTGCCCGATAGAAATGGATAGATAAGTAGATATATAGGTTTATTGATAGATAGAATAGTATATGTGCAAAAACGATTGACAGAAATATTAGTAGGCCAATAAATTTAGGTACAAAAGTACTAAAAGACAGATACAGATAGACAAATAAAGTTAGAGAGATAGATGAGCAGATTATTTTTACAGCAAAGAAGTCAGTTCAAGGGGATAAAAAAAGGAAACAAATATGAAGAAAAAAAAACCGCTAGATAGGTAGAAAGATTAGCATAGCGATAAATATAGTAAGTAGATAAGTACCTAAAGACCGGTAGATACACATAGAGAAAACAACCCCACAGACTACTGGTCAAACTCAACTGCTACCTGCCTGGCTCTTAAATCCAATGCAAACGGGATTATCCGGTGTACCAGCCCAGCCAGATCCTTACCTGAGCCGACAGCGAGGTGAGGTGAGGCAAGGGTCGACATTTTACCTGAGTCTCATGTCTTTGTTCTGCATGAGAGTAGTCTGAGGTCCGTCCTGCCAGGTGTTGGTATCGGCGGTGAGGGAATGCTTGGTGCAGTGTAATAGGATGTACCTGTTTGTATCGGGGTGTCAGGTAATTGCTTTTGTCCACCAGGTGTGATTAACGAGAAAAAACGGTAGACTTAGTAATGAGAGAGAGAGAGAGAGAGAGAGAGAGAGAGAGAGAGAGAGAGAGAGAAAATGGACACCGTTATATATATCACTAACGGAAAGACTTAAAGAGAAACAGACATAGAGAGAAAAAGAGAAAAGGTAGAGTTTTATATAAGATTAACAGAAAGACTTACATAGAAACAGACTTAGAGAGAGAATGAGAAATGAGGGAAAAAGAGAAAGAGAAATAGACAGAGAAAAGAGAAAAAGAGACAGACATATAGACAGACAAGCCCAGATGAGAAAAAAAAACAATATGAGACAAAGAAAGCAAGTCAGCCAACAAGATAGACAGCCAGACAGACAGCCACAGACAGGCACACTCATCAATGTTGCCAACAACAAAAAAAAGTCTGCCTCAAAAAAGACCGTGTTTGGCGCCTCTGTTCCCATTTCCTGCCCCGCTCCTTCTTGCCTTCCGATCCGTTTAAGGTAATACTCCCTTTGGTCTATTGGTCTCAGTTCTTTCTCGCTTCCCATTCTCCTTTTTCTCACCTTCTTGCGCCGCCTTCCTGCATCTGGCTTGCTATCTCTTTTTTCTCTCTCTCTCTCTCTCTCTCTCTCATTCCTGCCTTCTTTTGTTGTTTTCCTCCTATTTTTCTATTTTCTTATCGTCTCCGAGTTTTATTTCCTTATTTTGAAGCTCGAATGAAAGTGATTATTTACATTTACGAGACTAAGGTAAAAGAATACTCTCTCTATCTTCATATTTTTCGTTTATTTGGGGTTCTCGTTCTTATATATATTTCTTACATTACCCGGAGTTGCTATCGTTTTTCTTTGTTATATTCCCTCATCTTGCGTGTGTGTGTGTGTGTTTGTGTGTGTGTTTCTTTTTCTTTACTTCTCTCTCGTGCTCGCTTGCTCCCTCCTCTCTTTACTCCTTTCCACCACAAGCCTCAGTGATCCACGCCCAACACTCGGCCCAATTTATTCACTTTTTCCAGCGGCCTCTCCCTCCTCCACCTCTTCCCTTTTTCTCTTTCTCTCTCCTCTTAACTCCTTCCAGCTCCTCCTCCTACTTCTTCCCGCTCCTTCTCCTCTTTCTTTTGTATTCTGCTTTCCATCCTCTTCATCTTGTTCTTCCACTTCCAGCCCCAAGTCTTTTTCTTTCTCCTCTTCCTTTTTGGTATTCTTTTCCTCCTTCCTCCACTTTCTTTCGTATTCTGCTTTCCTTACTCTCTATCTTGTTCTTCGTCTTATAGTTCCACCTCGTTTTTTCTCTCTTTTTCCTCTCTGTTATCTTCTTCCTCTTCCTCTTTCTTTTCGTTATCTTTCTCCTCCTAATCCTAGTCATCCTGCTCTTCATATTCTTGTTCTCGTTCTTGTTCTTCCTCTTCCAGCGTCACCTTTTTTTCATTTCTTTTTTCCTTTTCTTTATCATACTCCTTCTCCTTTTTCACATCCTGTTTGTCCTCTACCTTCTCCTCATCCTCATCTTCCTGTTCTTGTCTCTATTTTTTATCCTGTTCTTTCTGTTCTTCTTTTCCCCCTCCTCCTCCTCCTCCATCTCCTCCTCCTCCTACTCCTCTACCTGTTAATCATTCTTTTTCTCTCATCTCATTGCTCTTTAATTATCCTTCGGCTTCGTAAAATATAAACAGGTAGGATCGCGTTATCCTTTAACCTGCAAGTACCTTCATGAATAGTCTATTAATTTTTCAACTAATTAGCATTTCACCTGCTTAAAAGTTATGTAAGTTTAATTATGCCTCGCAATTACCTACCCCCTTACTTTTTTTCTCTCATCTCTCATCTCTTTCTCCTGTCATAATATTCATTTTGTGGGTGAATTTTGCTTCTGCTTCGTTTGAGCTGTTTGATTTATTTCGTTATTTTGTATTTTGTATTGTTTGTTTTTTAGTTTGTTGTTTTGTTCCTGCTATTCTTGTCTATCTTTCGCTATTTTTCTTCTTTTCTTTTTAATATTTTTCTTTTAGTTCATTTTTTCATTTCGTAATTTGTTTCTCTCTTTCTTCTATATTTCCTCTTTTGATTTCTTCTTTTCTTTCTTTTTTCTCATTCTCCTATTCCCTCTTCTCTTTTCCTTTATCAATATTTTTCGTTCCTTCCTTACACAATTTATTTTTGTACTTATATTTGTTAATTTGTTCCCCTACTTATTAATATATTTATTTATATATTTATTTTTATTTTCAGGTATGTGAGCCAGTTTACATCCGCAGCCGAGGTATGTTCATTGCTGTTTTTCTTTCGTTGTTTATTTTTCATTGTCGCATTTTCGGCCATAAGTTATTCATCACTGCCGCATGGCCTTTACGAGACACATCAAGAGCTTTGTTTGTATGACGTAACACTTTTTACGTTACGTTTCTTTGTTTATGAAGGTACTTGAAACATGGGTGCTGGTTTTGTGCATCCCCCGCCTCCGCGTTGCAGTGGTTAGCGCCCCTAACTGCGAACCTGTGGGCCTGGGCTCGAATCCCGGCCTGGGCAGTCGCTATGCAGCCCACCCAGATGTTTATCCTTCCTTTTAGGGGTGGTCGATAAATGGGTACCTTGGGAAACCTGGGGGAGGGAAACTTTGGTAACAGGATGTTACACTGACCCTGTGCCAGGTTAAGGGTTTTCTCCCACCACAGGCTCAAAGGGCCAACGGGACGGAGATGAGCACCGCCGCCACGCACAGGTATAGCGTGTGCTCTCAACTTAACGAGTTGGTCAAGTTGCTCTGTGGGCTTCCCCTTTTCCCCCTCCACTCGGGGTTGTCTCTTAAAGAAACAACCAGGTGAACAGGGTTGGCTTTTAGTAGTGTTGCCCTTAATGTATATGCCTGCATAGCCAGAGTTGGCGTTAATAAACTATGCGGGTAGTAGGCCTCAATCCAGTCTCATGGAGCAGTCGCCAATTTGACACATTCACTCCAGCGATAACCCGTGATTCTTCGTAGGCATTTATTACCAAAGGCATCAATCTGCCTCTTGAAGACACTATTTAGTGTCCATGTAGGCAACTCTATATACTCGTGCTGAGCGAGTCAATAAAATCGTAGGCCAAGCCAATCCACAATTAAACTACTTGGTGAGACCCGCAAACACTACCAAGGTATGTGAAATTTTCTAAGATATCATTTTCATCGCCACCCGCAAGAACAAACTGAACTTTTTCATCAAGTAAACCTTCAAACACCTCCAAGGGACTAAACAACGAAGATGGCTGACAAGGACCCAGTTCTCCCTCTCTGCTCTCAGTGCTGGAAGTGTGATGTGTACTTTGAAGCCCACTTTCACCAACACTAATTCTGCAAGTAGTACCGTCTTTGTAGAATAAGTAACTCGTCGTTAAATGGAAATAGCTGATTATAATGATAAAAAAAAATTCAACCCTCTCCTGCCTCTCACTAATGTCTTGTTCCGCAATAATTCCGAATGCTTCTGGTAACAGGTCGCCTGCAAACTCATGGCCTGTCTGGATGTTGTGGGCCGTCCTGCGTCAACTGCGTGGCCTTCATCCCTACCCAGTCGCGTCCAGTCACGTGACAAATCGTTCAGCATGGATAGGGCGCGTCATCGGCAAAAACAGGGTCAGTTACTTTGATATTTCCAAAAGATGATTCATAAGTAGTAGTAGTAGCAGGATTGGTAGTAGCAGCAGCAACATTATAAGTGGCAGTGATAGTAGTTGTAGTAATGGTAGTAGTAAAAAGAGGGACGTAGGAAGTGTATAAGTACTAGATAATGATAATGATAAAACGAAAATGCAAATAATAATAATAATAATGATAATAATAATAATAATAATAATAATAATAATAATAATAATAATAATAATAATAATGATAAAGTAATGAATGATAAAAAACTAGGACAACAACCACTTACTATAACAACCATAGCAACCAGCCATAATAGCGACATTCACACCCACCGGAATCCACAACCAGCGGCCACACGCAGCCAGGCGGCCAGCGGGGAATACTGGAAACAGTACACCCGCCCGCCTGTCTGCCTGTGGGCCCGCCTGGCAGGGTTATATAACACAGCACGCGTGGACCCTTCTGTTTTATGACCCTGCCTCCCCCACCCTGCTCCCTCCCTTCATTTCATTTTCCTATATTTCATTTCTCCTCCACTTCCCGTCCCTTCCCTTCCCTTCCCTTCCCTTCCCATCCTATCCCTCCCCTTCCTTTCCCTTCCCTTCCCTTCCCTTCCTTTACCTTCCCTTCCCATTCCATCCTTTCCCTTCCCTTCATTTTTCTATATTTCATTTCTCCATCCCTTCCCACCCCTTCTCTTCCATTCCCTTCCCTTCCCTTTCCTTCCCTTCCTTCTCCTTCCCTTCCCTTCCCTTCCGTTTCCTTCCCTTCCCTTCCCTTCCCTTCCCTTCCCTTCCTTTCCCTTCCCTTCCATTCCCTTCCCTTCCATTCCCTTCCCTTCCATTCTTTATTATTATTATTATTATTATTATTATTATTATTATTATTATTATTATTATTATTATTATTATTATTATTATTATTATTATTATTATTATTATTATTATTATTATCATTATTGTCATTATCGTTGGATGTAGTACCTGTATTAATAGCAGCAGCGGCAGTGGTATTTGTTATCAGCATTATTTTCCGTGGCTATGTTTTGGGTGCATTCAGTTATTGGTAAATATTAGGATCAGTTTGTGTCCGGGCCTGCATGTAGTCCATTATAAAACGGGGAAATTAATCGGTGCATACAGGAAATCCAATAGATTAAAAATTTAATTGTCATCATCCCTTCCATCGACAACAACTTTCGGATGAAATTCCCATTTTTCGTTCATTTGCTTCATTTGCATGTTTCAATACTCGACGTACCTCGACATTGGATATATCGAACATTTATTGCGTATATATTTACTTCATCGACCGCCCGAGGTGTATGCGCAGACCTGAAGGACAGATTCTGGGAAAACCTTTGGAAATAAATGCGATGTAAAGAATTACTGTTGGTTATCGTGCGTGAGTGCTTACTAATGGTGTGTCTTACTCATATAAAGCTGAACACCCGCCGGGAAAGGCAGCTCCGAGGCTCCTCCGTGGGTTAGAGGGGGAGGGCAAGGAGATTTTTTAATTTTTTATTGAGGCAGAAGCTCGTGGCCGCCTGTATGTACCTGTAGAAACATATCTCTGAGGAAAACTGTAGCACCGACGATCCTGTGCCTAAGACATGTTCCTGAAATTATTCCCACTAATGATCATACACTTCACTGAGGTAACTTTTGTATCATGAAGGTCAAGTATTGGCCCTAGGACTTTTTCTAACGACCATACTTCATGAAGGTAATTTGTCGTGTGAGTCAATCTTTGTGGGCAGGGAGAGTCAGGCTCTGAGGTCAAGGACTTATTCTATTGACCATACTTCATCAAGATTTTAGGGGAAAGGAGAGCCAGGTTTTGTGGGCAAGGAGAGTCGAGTTTTGTGGGTATGGGGAGTTAATTTTTGTGAGTAGGGAGAGTCAAGTTTTGTGGGGAAGCAGAGCCAGGTTTTGAGGGCAGGGAAAGTCAAGTATTGTGAGCAAGGATAGTCAGGTTATGTTGCCAGGGGAAGTCCAGTATTGTGGGTATGAAAAATCAGGTTGTGTGGGCAGGGAGAGTCAAGTTTGGAGGGCAAGAAGAGTTTGTGGGCAAGGAAAGTATGGAGAGTATGATAATAACAATAAATACAGGAGAACATTACCAGTATCTCTCTATTCCTCTAGACACCTTATTTCTTTACATTATCCATCCACTTATCTGTATATCTACCTACATATCTATCAATCAATCTGCCGATCTATCTATATATCTATCGCTGTTTACGTAAGAGAAGTAATGAATCCGTAAAAAAAATATGGAAAAGTTTCACGTTTTTAATCATGTAAGTGAGTCAACAGACAAACGTGTGAAGCTGATCTGGAAAAAATGGTTCCGGGAAGTCCATTATGGGAGCGGGAAGAGTCCATAGCAAAGGCAGGGAGCGCGCGTGGCCTTGGGGGCTAATACCACTCTGATGGAACGAGCGGGACCCTGAGGACCTCCCGTCTCCGCGCGGGACCCTGAATGGACTGGATAAAAGACCGCTCGTGGCTCCCGTGTGTGTCGATATTAATTAACATCAAAGGGAAAAAAGTCTAGCAGGGCAGCATGGGAGGGCGGGGCAGCGGGGGAAAATGTGTGTGTGTGTGTGTGTGTGTGTGTGTGTGTATGCGTGTGTATAGTGAAGAAGGTTGGTCCGTGTGAGGGTGAGGGTAAAAATACATTTCCAAAGGCTGAAAGGGCAAGGAGAAGGGTGCTAGAAGGCGCGTGAGGGTCATAGAGGGGCCGTGAGGGAGGTTGAGGCGAAGATTGAGGAAAAGGTCGCCGGGGAGAAGAGGCAGGGAAAATATTGATAAGCTCGTGTATGGGTTTTCTGGAGTCTTCATCGTATGCTCCTCTTATTTCCATGGTATCGACGGGGCATATGCGCGCACCACTACGATTTCTTTTACGTGTTCTTCCTTGCATTACTATTATTTCTTTTACGTTTTCCTGTGCGCACCATTACGTTTTCTTGTCCGTTTTCTTCTGCGCAATATTAAGTTTCTTCCCAACGCTACGATATCTTTTACGTTTTCTTCTGCGCAACTCTACAATATCTTTTACGTTTTCTTCTGTGCCTCACTTCGTTTCCTTCTTCGCAACACAACGTTTTCTTCTGCCCACAACTGCGTTTTCTTCTCTGTCAAATGGAGTTGCTATTGTAATTGTTCTTTTTCTTCTTCCTCCTCAGTACTGCATGGTCCTGACAATGAACATATTTGCGCCACTTGTTTCTTCTTTTTTCTTCGTTTTCTTCGTCTCAGGTTAAGTATCGAGTTCCAAATGTAGTCGCAGTTGTGTATGAGTCTTCTCCTCTGTGGTCTGTTTTGTATCACTCGTTCACTGATGTTAATGTTTCTCGTTTCTTCCTTGAGTCGATCAATCCATCTCTTCCTCGACCTGTCTCTCTGCCTCTCCCTTTACCTCGTACAACTTCTATGGTCATTATTATTCAACCTGGTGAGACACTCCCGTGGTGATCTTTCTCTAACCCTAACTCCTTCTTACGTGTGTGTTCTTTGAGCCGTCGAGCTGTAAACCTTGATTTAGTGAAAGTGTATCCATCTATATATCTTCTTCTATCGCTATTTATATAAACTGAGTAATGTATCCATGGAAATATGAAAAATTCTGGTGTTTTTCATAGTTTCAATCTGGAAAAGTGTTCATTTTCTATTTCAAATGCAACTCTCTATACTGTGTTTCGTCTTCTGCCTCTCTAAATACATGTATATGCCCTCCAAAAAATAATTACTACCAAGAAACTTCATGATTTTGAGTACGAAGGAACTTTCAAGCGAGTGTTTATTATCTGTGAGTATTTGCCTCTTCCGTCGTGTGTATATATATTTTTGATCTTAATAGAGAAGGATGTCTATATATATCTCAATTTTCATTTTACCAAGTACCCTATTCCATATTTATATTCTTATTATATTTTTTACGATCATGGAGGCTGTTTAAGGGGCGATAAAACATGATGATAAAAAAGGCCCCAAATGTTGCTGCTCTGACAAAAAGTGATCTTGTTGTACGACCAGTCTGCTTAAAATGTATCTTTCACAGCAATTCTCTCATTTCTCACTCCTATACATTGACACTGTCCACATGTTTCTCTTAACTTACGTTGCTTTCTATTCTGTAACATCTCTTTCTGTATACGTATATATATTTCAATTCATGTCACCGTTATTCTTCCTTTTTCTCGCCTTTTGCATGTCCTCCTCTTCCTCACTTCACTTCCTGCAGTCCCCTCTTTCTCGTCCTGTTCCTTCTCTTTCTTCTGTTCTTCGTCTTCTTGGTCTTATTTTTCCTTTTCCTGACCTTTGTTCGTGTTTTCATTTCCCTCTGTTATCTGTTTCTGTTTCCTCCTCGTCCGATTCCCTATCTTCTACTCTTCGTCACTCCTTACTCAAAGACGCAATCACTCGGTGTCTCAGATCTACACTCTTCCCTCGCTTGCCCTCAGGTGGTTCCCGGATCTAGTGTTCTTTGATCGCTCTATCCTCTTTGATGCACCCTTCCCCCTCGCTGATCCCAGGCAGCTGATTACTTAACACCTCAGAGTAGCAATATTTTTCAAACCTTCCGCTCCAGTTAAGTTCCGGGATCGGCTTCTTTTTACTCGTCCGCAAAGAGTCGTTCGATCTCGTCCTCACCCACTGGCGAACCGTGTGTGTTTAGTGGCCTTATCTAATGGGTCGGCGGGCTTCCTGCATGCTCCAGCGGGCACCCTCGGAGGTCTCTGGCGAATAAACATGAGGGTAAAGGGAAAGGAGGAGATGGTTGTTGAGGTTTCGAGTTTGGATTCATCTCCCTACGATATGAGTTTCATCTTCTATCTTTTGCTTTTTGTCTAGTGTTAGTGTTAATGCATTGGTATAGGGTTAGTATATATAGTGTTATGTTAGTGTGTGTATAAGGGAACGGGGAGGGAGAGAGAGGAAGGGGAAGTGAGGGAAGGTAAGGAGAGAGGAGAGAGAAGGATGTAAGGAAGGAAGGAAGGAAGCGAGGGAGAGAAAGAGGGAAGATGTGGGTGAAGGTAATGGTTAATGATTAATGTGTGTGTGTGTGTGTGTGTGTGTGTGTGTGTGTGTGTGTGTGTGACGAGAGAGAGAGAGAGAGAAAATATAAATGGCCTGATCCCATTGTCCCTTAATGAGATGAGCCTCTTCGCTTTTAAATAATTACTCGGAGGTGTTTATAACTATTTTTTCCGCGCGCTGTAAACGTCAGGTCGCTTCCGGTTTTTTATCGCGCGGGAAAAAAAACGTACGATTAATAGTGATTTATAACGCTAGTCTCTTAAAAGCTCTTCCATGTAAAGGTCGTGAGTGTGTGTGTGTGTGTGTGTGTGTGTACGTGGCCGCCAGCCGTCCACACACAGTAATGTATTAAATGTTTGGTCGAGAATGTGCGTCTGCCTCCTCGCCCTTTGGTCTTGGTTGCAAAACATTATCCTTTACCTGGCAGTTTCTCCTAGTCGGTCGCTCCTTGCTTCTTTACTTTCCCTCCTCTCCCATCTGTCTTCTTTTTGCCCCACTGCACCTGCTGCTTCACCTCTCTCTCGTCCCATTGCATATCTTCAATGTCTTATTCACTTTACGTTTGGGGTTCTTCGGGAGCATGTCATAAATTGCACTAGAGGTCTTTGCTTCTTTACTTTCCCTCCTTTCCTTTCTTTCTGTCTTCTTTTTTGTCCCACTTCACCTGCTGCTTCTTCTCTCTCTCGTCCCATTGCGTATATTCCATGTTTTATTTACTTTACGTTTGGGGTTCTTCGGGAGGATGTCATATATTACGCTAGAGGTCTTTGCTTCTTTACTTTCCCTCCTTTCCTTTCTTTCTGTCTTCTTTTTTGTCCCACTTCACCTGCTGCTTCTTCTCTCTCTCGTCCCATTGCGTATATTCCATGTTTTATTTACTTTACGTTTGGGGTTCTTCGGGAGGATGCCATAAATTACGCTAGAGGTCTTTGCTTCTTTACTTTTCCTCCTTTCCCTTTCTCTGTCTTCTTTTCCCCTCCTACTTCACTTGCTGCTTTCTCCTCTTTCTCGTCCAATTGCCTATCTTCCATGTTTTACTCACTAAATGTCATTCTTCGTGGACATAACATAAGTAACAATAGTTTTTTTCGATACTTTTTCTTCCTTAACGTAACTTTGCTTCCTTGGTATTCATGATTTGGAGTTAATTTGTGTCTTTCTCACTTGTAGACTCCTATATATCATCTTTAAAGTCTCCATATTTACTCGTATTTAGTATTATTAATGTTTTTCCAACTGTAACATTACTTTCCCTCTTCAGTATTCAGGAGAGAAAGAGTTCGATGTCTTTCTCCTTTACTCTCCCTCTCGTCCCCTTTCCAAAGTCTTCGTGTTCACTTTCATTTAACGTAACTTTAATATACTAGTATCCTTCACTTTATCGCCTTTACTCACGTACATTCCCTTTACCTTTTACAACAGCGATTTTGATACTTTTTCCCTTTATTTTTTTCCCTCGTTCCCACTCCCTGAATTTTACTTGTTCATTTACGTAAACACGACTTTTTCTTTAATGAATTCGCTACACTGCTTCTGATACTTTTCGTCATTCCTTCCCCTTCACCTCTCCTCTCCTCTTTAAAATGTTATTCCATAGTTACTTTATACTTAGAATTCTCCTACAGCGTAAAGATTCACAACAAAAGATTTCATACTTTTTCTCAATCGTCTTCATACTTTTCATCTTTTCTGTCCCTTTTTCTTTCCTCTTTAAACGTAATTCCATATTCATTTTATATATAGAATTCTCCTGCAGCATAAAAATTCACAACAAAAGATTTCATGCTTTTTCTCAATCGTCTTCATGCTTTTCGTCTTTTCTGTCCCCTTCTCTTTCCTCTTTAAACGTAATTCCACATTCATTTTATATTTAGAATTCTCCTGCAGCATAAAAATTCACAACAAAAGATTTTTTTTTTTTTCTCAATCGTCTTCATGCTTTTCGTCTTTTCTGTCCCCTTCTCTTTCCTCTTTAAACGTAATTCCACATTCATTTTATATTTAGAATTCTCCTGCAGCATAAAAATTCACAACAAAAGATTTCACGCTCTGTTTCATTCATCTTTCGTCATTAGTCATCCTCTTTTCTCGAAGTATTCTCTATTGTCGAACTTACTTATATAGCAGCAGACCACTTTAATATACTTTCCACCATCGCGTCCTCTCTGTGTCACCCAGTTTCCTCGATCAGTCAGTCCGTCAGTCAGTCCATCATTTTACAATTTCTTCGGCCTCTCAGCGTGTTTCCTCGAGGCGCTTTCCATCTATTTATACACACATGCCGCCAATATCCGTCTTGAAATTCTAAGTCTTCGCGCTGTGTTTCCTCGGGGGACAATGTAATCACTTTTACTTGGCCTCACAACGCTATGCAATTCTCTTTCATCAGCCACGGCGTTGGTGTGATGATTTTCCCTCCCGAACGAGAATAGACGTTTGTGTGTCTGGTTAGGTTGGGTTCTGTTTATGTATGAGTATTGCGCAGTTGTACAGAGAATAGATATTTGAGTGTCTGGTTAGATTCTGCTTATGTTTGTGTATTGCGTAACTGTACATGACGTTTATATATAAGCTACTCTAATATGTGGAGGATTTAAAAAGCTATCGGCATCTGTTATTGAGTATGACATGCGTCGTTCTTGTTTCCCGTCGGTGCAGATGTCAGGGGGTCTTGTTATGGTCAAGTTCATGTCTGGTCGTTGAGTGCGCAGGCATAGCGTTAATATACTTTGTTATGTGAATACTCAGGATAACAGATATATTGTCCCGTCGGTATTAGTGTCAGAGTGTCTTGCTATGTCAATGTTCAAGTGTAGGTGCTTGGGTATTTCGTTTATATAATTTAATATGTGATGTGAATACCCAGTAAAATATTAGATACAATTCACTAAGCTTGCGGTGGTCGAGAAGCTATTTTTTCTACTAAAAGCATCAAGGTTTGAGTGTTTAGTTTGGCTTTGAATACACACTTTCTCATTTCCCAATTGTTTCATTACATTTGGTTTTGTATATGTATAAGCGAATAATCTGTACAAACCATCAAACGTTCATAACCTGATAAATTTACCCGCGCAAGATAGATTCTTCAACGACTATTTATTCTCATCCTTCATCCAGTCATCGCGTGGGTGTACAGAGCTCTTGAATAATGGAACATGCGAACGTGCTGAGGAATACTAAACGTTAACTCATTGAACAAGAGCTGCACGAACGAAGACTTAAGAGCAAAAAAACGCTTCAAAACAAACTGATGGAGACAGGAATAGCGTTCGACGGAGCTTTTATGAGTGAGGAAAATGTGCAATGAAAAAGAGAATAGGTTTCCTGGGAGGCGTGGGAGGGAAGTGAGAGGGAAGGATGTGGGAGAGAAGACAACAACAGGAGTGGAAGAGTGGGAGTGCTGGAGTGTGTGCAGGGTGAGCTGAAGGGGAGAGAGAGAGTGGAAGGGGTGCGTGAGATCGTGTGGAAAGGGGGAGCTGAAGGGGAGGAAGTGGGCTGAGTGGAAGGGTCAGGACAGCGTGGGAATGTGTGGAAGGGTTGATGAAAGACGGAAGCGGAGGGGAAAGTGCTAACAAGGCACCAGCTCATCATTAGTGGGGTAGACAACTATTGTATGGGCTGAATATTATAAGGGTAGGAAGGGGGTGAGAGAGGGGGGAAGGAGGGGTGCGTAGGAATGAGTGGAGAGGGAGACGAAAAGGGGGAATCTGAGGGTAAAGTGTTAACATGCCCCCAGCTCATCGTTATTGGGGCAGAGAACTTGTATGGACTGAGTATTATAAGAGTAGGAAGGGGGTGAGAGAGGGGGGAAGGAGGGGTGCGTAGGAATGAGTGGAGAGGGAGATGAAAAGGGGGAATCTGAGGGTAAAGAGTTAATATGTCCCCAATTCAGCATTATTGGGTCAGAGAACTGTTGTATGGACGGAGTATTATAAGGGAACACGCGGCTTTGGCTCGCATGGTGATATGTTACATTAAAACATACACACGGATTGAAGGGTGTATAGATTTATCAGTTAATATTGATTTTTTGATGGTCATTTTTCTCCCATAGTAAGAATTTCATATGTAGTTACCGCCTGTTATCTGAAGGGGCAAAGTATGTTATTAGGCCAAAGCAAATAAAGGCAGAAGCACCATGGATATATTTCTATGTCGTGTCCCATTCCCTTCACTCATCGGTACTTCATTTTTACATTATGTTTACACCGTGGGAAGGGGAGGGTTTTGTGTAAGGTGGGTTTTGTATGTGGTTTGTGATTCTCGCTACCCACAGAATATTGGATGGGATTGAAGAGAAGGGCAAAGGCTATGGGAGAGTGGTGTGTGTTTTGTGGTGTGTGTGTGTGAAAGGGTTCTGTGTGTTGTGTGTTATGTTTGGTTTGTGGTGTATGTTGCTATGGCACTGGATTCCTGTAAGAATGGAGAAAGAATAGATGACAACTTTTCTCATATGGTCACTTTTTATCCATTCACGAAGTCTTATTCTTGGGTGATGTTTCCACTGTGATGTTAGGGGGCACTAAGAGGGATGCTATATGGCTTAACGTGCTGTGAGAATGCGCATCTAATTTGTCATCTTGTACACCTTGTTCCTACGTTCTTAGTGATCGAGGCTTCTCACTACCTTTTCTGTCTCACGTTCCGGCATAATCTAACGCGATTTGCAAATACGTCTTTAATCAGTCAAGTAGATTTTGCTGCCACGTCCTTAGTGATCAAAAGTTCTCACTCACTCATCTACCATCTACTTCCTTCCTCTTGTCCACCCGAGACTTGTTACCTGCCTCGCCCTACCGTCATATGTATGGTTTGGCGTGCCGTGAACATGTCTTAAATGATGGATCAGCTTGTCCTTGTTCCTGCGTCCCTATGATTAATCCATCCTACTCACTCACAAGACATATGTTTCCTCACCTTTTTCCATCTGTGCCTTGCTACCTCCACCACTATCTCCTCCCCCCCGTCTCCCATGCCCCTAACAAAATCCGGGATGTCACGTCAACCCCCAATCTGTCTTGTGTTCTGTCGCATGGCTTGTGTTCTTCGCTTACAATCTCGTCCGTCTTCTGGTCATGTTCTTTGTCTCACTATATTGCTTTCCCAGACTGGTTCTCGGAGTCTACGGGTTATTTCAGGAGGTTAAGGAGACGGGCGAAAGTTATGGGAAGAATGGTGTGTGTTTAGGGTCGGTGTATGGGAGGGCTGTGTGTGTGGTTTGCGGTTTTTGGAGCCTTTGGATTAGTTCATAAGGTTAAGGAAACGGGCGAAGGTTATGGGGCCAAAGGTGGGTGTTTAGGGTTTTGAGTAAGGTGGGTTTTGGATGTGGTTTGTGTTTCTCGTTACCCACAGAATATTGGATGGGATTGAAGAGAAGGGAAAAGGCTATGGGAGAGTGGTGTGTGTTTTGGTGTGTGTGTGTGTGTGTAAGGGTTTTGTGTGTTGTGTATTATTTTTGGTTTGTGGTGTATGTTTTTTTTTTTTTTTTACAGCAGAGGAGACAGTGGAGGGGCGTAAAAAAGAAAGAAAACAACAATGAAAAAAAAAAAGCCCGCTACTTACTGCTCCTAAATGTTGCTAATGAAAGTGTTGGTTGATTGATAATTTTAAACGTGTTCTGCAGTGTCTCATTGGAGTTCACTCGCAGAAATAGACACTCGTAAACTAATAGATAAGAACACAAAATACGTTGATAGACCTGATCATTCTCTGTCAACTCCTATTGTGATTGTAGAAGAATGTTGCCAGAATTTATATATTTTTTTCATTTTCTGCGTTCTCTTACTTGAAACACACACACACACACACACACACACACACACACACACATATATATTCCCCACCCCCACCCCCACATACACCTCATCCCCACCCCCACCCCACCCAGCCACACACCATTCATTCGCACCTCCAACATTGTCAAGACCATTCGTCAACCAGAGAGTGAAATATTGCCTGTTCTCCTTCCGGGCAAAGCGAGGCCGACTCTACTGCTCTGCCTCTGTTGACCCATTACGTGACCTGAGAACGATATGCTGCTCCAAGTGGATAACCGAAAGCAATAAAGTCTCGTCCCCTTCATTTGCAATCACGTTTGTTATCTTCGCACTTTTATTCCCCGTAATTGCAGGGTCCCCAAACTGTAGTGGATTCGCTGAGCACTTTGCAAGGTTAGGCCAGACACACAATGGACTGCTTCAAGTGGGTGGATTAAAACAATGAAATTCCCCTTGTTCACTTCTCTTCAAGCTCTTTCTCTCGTGGCGTGGCTTGTCCACAACTCATAGTCAATTTACTGGGCACTTTGCACATCTAGACGAGCCAATGGTTTACTTTGTGTACGACTGAAAAGGAAAGAATATAGATTAAAACAATGAAATTTCTCTTATTCACTATTCTTCACGCTTTTTCTCTCGTGGCGCGGCTTGTTCACAACTCATAGTCAATTTACTGGGCACTTTGCACATCTAGACGATACAATAGTTTACTTTGTGCACGACTGAAAAGGAAAAAAATATAGATTAAAACAATGAAATTTCTGGCATCCACTTTTCTTCACGCTTTTTCTCTCTCCCTACGGTTTTGTTTCATGGCGCGGGTCGTTCCCGTATCATAATCCATTTACTGAACACTTTGCAGATCTGGATGAGACTATTTTTACTTTGTGTGGACAGTTAAAAAGAAGAAAGGCCGCCGAATTTACTTTGACTCGTATTTCTTTACCTTTCAATAGTGTTTTCTACAATGATATTTCTCCAGAAGTCATAATTGATTCACGGAACATTTTGCGAACCTCAGGACCACGAGTGTTTAAATATTTATGGACGCACACTGACATTTCCTAGCCAGTGTTTCGCTCTCTTAAATGTCGTTGTTGTTTATCTTACAAAAGTCGATTCAGACAACATTTTACAAACCTAATAATGGATAATGCTCAAATATCCAAGGACACGGACTGACCTTTCCCAGCCAGTGATCCGCTTTCTTAAATGTCGCACGTCCATCGTAAAGCAAAACGTCGATTAACACCTCACGATTAGCTGCAGTAAAGGCTCGAGCGAGAGAGTAAATGTGAAGGTGAACAGACTCGGGAGATGTAATGAACTTGGCTGAAAATATTTGGCAGTTGTAAGGGAATGATCTTTTTCTCGCCCTTTCGCCTAAACAAGACTGGTGAGAGTGTTGAGATTTAGAGGATAATAGTTTATATGATGGAAAATCTGTTAACTGTTGGCCTGTGGTGATTATGAATACTGTCCTTATTTACCTTCATATTCAAATAATTATACAAGCCTTTTTTCACTGGACCAAGGGAAAGCATAAAAAATACTGATGTAAAAATGTGAACCAAAAACATGAAACCGAATACACATGAAAGTCTGCCCATGAAAACTTGTGTTGTCCACGAAAATTAAATGTCTATAAGAACTAGCGGAAATATGTCCATGAGAACTAGAGGAAATATGTCCGTGAGAACTAGAGGAAATATGTCCGTGAGAACTAGAGGAAATATGTCCATGAGAACTAGAGGAAATATGTCCATGAGAACTAGAGGAAATATGTCCGTGAGAACTAGAGGAAATATGTCCGTGAGAACTAGAGGAAATATGTCCGTGAGAACTAGAGGAAATATGTCCGTGAGAACTAGAGGAAATATGTCCGTGAGAACTAGATTTAATATGTCCATTAGAACTAGAGGAAATATGTCCATGAGAACTAGAGGAAATATGTCCGTGAGAACTAGAGGAAATATGTCCGTGAGAACTAGAGGAAATATGTCCATGAGAACTAGAGGAAATATGTCCGTGAGAACTAGAGGAAATATGTCCATGAGAACTAGAGGAAATATGTCCGTGAGAACTAGAGGAAATATGTCCGTGAGAACTAGAGGAAATATGTCCATGAGAACTAGAGGAAATACGTCCGTGAGAACTGGAAATATGTCCATGAGAACTAGAGGAAATATGTCCATGAGGAGAACTAGAGGAAATATGTCCGTGAGAACTAGAGGAAATATGTCCATGAGAACTAGAGGAAATATGTCCGTGAGAACTAGAGGAAATATGTCCATGAGAACTAGAGGAAATATGTCCATGAGAACTAGAGGAAATATGTCCATGAGAACTAGAGGAAATATGTCCATGAGAACTAGAGGAAATATGTCCGTGAGAACTAGAGGAAATACGTCCGTGAGAACTAGAGGAAATATGTCCATGAGAACTAGAGGAAATATGTCCGTGAGAACTAGAGGAAATATGTCCATGAGAACTAGAGGAAATATGTCCATGAAATATGTCCGTGAGAACTAGAGGAAATATGTCCGTGAGAACTAGAGGAAATATGTCCGTGAGAACTAGAGGAAATATGTCCGTGAGAACTAGAGGAAATATGTCCATGAGAACTAGAGGAAATATGTCCGTGAGAACTAGAGGAAATATGTCCGTGAGAACTAGAGGAAATATGTCCATGAGAACTAGAGGAAATATGTCCGTGAGAACTAGAGGAAATATGTCCGTGAGAACTAGAGGAAATATGTCCATGAGAACTAGAGGAAATATGTCCGTGAGAACTAGAGGAAATATGTCCGTGAACTATGTCCATGAGAACTAGAGGAAATATGTCCGTGATGGGAAATATGTCCGTGAGAACTAGAGGAAATATGTCCATGAGAACTAGAGGAAATATGTCCATGAGAACTAGAGGAAATATGTCCATGAGAACTAGAGGAAATATGTCCGTGAGAACTAGAGGAAATATGTCCATGAGAACTAGAGGAAATATGTCCGTGAGAACTAGAGGAAATATGTCCGTGAGAACTAGAGGAAATATGTCCGTGAGAACTAGAGGAAATATGTCCATGAGAACTAGAGGAAATATGTCCGTGAGAACTAGAGGAAATATGTCCGTGAGAACTAGAGGAAATATGTCCATGAGAACTAGAGGAAATATGTCCATGAGAACTAGAGGAAATATGTCCGTGAGAACTAGAGAGGTCAAACAGAATGCACTTTAAATCTGCCCTTGAGTCTGTGGCCTCCCCTGCCAAGCATCAGCACATTATTTATCTTGTGGTGACGTGGGTGACCTCGTATTGATGAGCCTGGAACACTGGGCGCCACCTAGAGCAGTATATTTATTCTTTTCTAATAGTGACCAGTTCAAATTTCACCGTCACTATTCTCATCCTTTTCTAATAGTGACCATTTCTTATTTCACCATCACCTAGAGCAATCAGTCTTCCTATCCTTTTCTAATAGTGATCAACTCTTTCATCACCGTTGACCTCCCGTCCCGTCTGACAGTCTCTCGAGAGTACCAAGAGCTGATTGCCCTCCGTATTCTGATGTTTTGTTCTGGTGTTTTTTTTTTATATAACTGCAACGGATTTCTATTTTTACCTTTACCTCGTGTCCGGTTTGCAAGGCTTGCGTGTCTCCCTCTGTCTGGCTGAGTTTTCTGTTCATGACGAAGCTGTGAGTCGATGAGCGAGCAGTCTATTGCGTCAGTGCTGCGCGGCCTCATATACTTAAAGAAACTTGACTTTGTGATTATACAGTACCATCACGACTGAATACCTTGAAAAAAATAAGACTGGGAGGATCGGCGTAAGATATTCTGATGCACCTAAAACTTTATACCACCTTTCATTATGTGCCGATATAAGGTTTTGGCGCCTCCTCCATTACCTACAGATGTGAACTCCACTATAAGGATACATACAAGGACTCTCACTACACTCTAAACTCTCCCTTTGCCTATCTCCTTTGCCGAAACGGAACTTTATAAACACACACACACACACACACACACACACACACACACACACACACACACACACACACACACACACACACACACACACACACACACACACACACACACACACACACACAAACACAGATCCCCCCTCCTATACACACACACAGCCCCCCCCCCCTCTCCCTCCCCCCACATACATACATACACACACATATCAAAAGGCCATTCCAGCACAGATTGCATATTTAGCGTCGGCCTGTAGCTACACTCTCGGCGCGCTTCACACTTGATTAAAGTTTCATGTTTGCACAGGTAGGGTGCGTGAGTGTGTACGTCCACGCCCCATGCGTTTATTACAGCCTGGGGTGCGTGCGTGCTTTTGTATGGATGGGTGTCTGGGTCTGTCTGGCGTGGGTGCGTGAGTATGTGAATGAGTGCGAGTGTGTGTGTGTGGGGAGGGGGGGGGTGCGTGTGGTTTGTGGTGTGTGAGTATGCGTGCGGTTTAAGAGCGGCTCCGTGTACTGTGAGTCGCGTGAAGCTTAATCGTTCATGGTGTAATACGTGGCCAGGTGTGGAAGGTAAGATTGCACGTGAGTCAGGGCTTGATAAACACCTTCGTGGGGAGACCAGGCAGTACGAGAGCATTTCCTGATTACATACACAGGTGCAAGGCGACCAAAAACCTCTGAAGCCTAGTCCTCACCTTTTTCTTCTACTACGCTTTTTTTCTCTCTACCGTATAGTGCAAGAGGATTTCCTGATTACATAC
The DNA here is from genome assembly GCF_024679095.1 of Eriocheir sinensis. NCBI lineage: Eukaryota > Metazoa > Arthropoda > Malacostraca > Decapoda > Varunidae > Eriocheir > Eriocheir sinensis. The sequence continues at coordinate 5,829,127 of NC_066563.1, forward strand.
CCAGGTGCAAGGAGACCAAAAAAACTCAGAAGCCTCTTGCGCACTTTTTTCTTCTGCTAAGCTTTCTTTTGTGTGTGTGTGTTCTCATCTCATTATTGAAAAGAGGATTGCGAGAGTTAGTGGTTCAAGATCTCCAGACAGATTATATACTGAGTTATAACAATATGCAGAACCTCATAAGCGATGCTCGTTTGTTTCTTTTCTTTCCATTTGGATTCTTCATTTGTTTCACGCTACTGTTGAAAGGAAGAGCGAGAAAGTAGATAGTTTAGTAAGGTAGGTAACTCGAGATTTTCTGATTATATACCAAGTTGTAACAAGGTGGAGAACTTCATAAGCGATGCGCGTTTGTTTCTTTTCTTTCCATTTAGATTCTTCATTTGTTTCACGCTACTGTTGAAAGGAAGAGCGAGAGGGTAGTTAGTTTAGTAAGGTAGGTAACTCGAGATTTTCTGATTATATACCAAGTTCTAACAAGGTGGAGAACTTCATAAGCGATGCGCGTTTGTTTCTTTTCTTTCCATTTAGATTCTTCATTTGTTTCACGCTACTGTTGAAAGGAAGAGCGAGAGGGTAGTTAGTTTAGTAAGGTAGGTGGCTCGAGATTTTCTGATTATATACCAAATTGTAACAAGGTGGAGTACTTCATAAGCGATGCGCGTTTGTTTTTTCTTTCCATTTAGACTTTTCATTTGTTTCACGCTACTGTTGAAACGAAGAGCGAGAGGGTAGTTAGTTTAGTAAGATAGGTAGCTGAAGATTTCCTGATTATATACCAAATTGTAACAAGGTGGAGAACTTCATAAGCGATGCACGTTCAAATTTCTCTCCAACAAGAGTTTTATTTGTTTTAAGCTACTGTTGAAATAATAGCAAGAGAGTAGGTTGTAACATGTAGGTAGGTATATTGTACTAGCGGGCTTTTTATTTATTTATTGTTGCCATTGACCTACTTCCTCTCCGCTAAAAAAAAAGTTCAAAAGAATTAACTGATTACATACAAGGGTGGAACGGGATTAAGAACATGAGAAAACAAACTCCCCCTTTTCCCCAACAATCTCTTTTTTATTAAGCTTCGTGGGGATAATCAGTAGCTACTTGATTACATGCCAAAGTTCCCTGATCCCAAAATTTACACAAGCCTCGTCTGTTCTTACTTTTCAACACTTTTTTTTCTCTTCGCGGTATTGTTAGAAGGAGTAAACTAACTACGACTTTCACGAGCTGGCAAACCTGTTTCTCAAGTCGTAAAGTAGTTCGGGACCCGTGGTGGGGAGGTGCTGGACCAAGCAACAGAGGGGAGCCAACAGGTAGGGAGGGAAGAGGGAGGAGGTTGAAGAGGCAGGTGAAGAGGTGAGGAGGACGTGCGTTAGAAAAGTACTGCATTTGTCTCTCATGAACAGGCAGACTTGTACATCGGCGTCGTAAAGAAGTTTATGGCCTGTGGATATGGGAGGGGCAATAGAGGCGGGTCAACACGTAGGGGAAGTAAAATAGATAACGACAATAAGTTTAATTAGGAAAGTACTGCATGTGACTATTACGAGCTGGTTAGTTTGGTCTTAGTGTCGTAAAGAAGTTTATGAGCTATGGAGAAGAGAGATCTGGACCAATAGAGGCGGGCAAAAAAACGTAGGTGAAATAAAGTGGTTAATGACAGTTTAATTAGGAAAGTACTGCAGGTGACTTATCCGAGCTTGTCATAGAGAGGTTGTGGATAAACTAAGGATGGAACAAAAGGTAAAGGATAAGAGAATAAGGATAAGAGGTAAAAGTAGGGATAAAGTAAAGGAGGATAAGGGAAACGATAAGGTAAGGATAAATTAAAGTAAGGATAAGAGGTAAAGGTAAAGGATAAGGTAAATGAGGATAAAGGATAAGGTAAGGATAAAGTAAGGATAATAGGTAAAGAAAAGAGGTAGAGGTAAGGGATAAGATGATAAGGTAAAGGATGAGAGGCAAATGAAGGAACAGAGAAGGTAATATCGTGAAAGAAAGGAAGAGGAGAAGGCAGCAGGAGTGGCAGGTAGGGAAGGTAACAAGATTGACGGCCAGGTAAGGTAGCAGTGGAGGCGGTGGAGAGGCAGGGAAAGTGAAAAGGTAATAGGAGGGGAAGGGCGGCAAGGGAAGGTAAGGGAGGTGACGGTCGAGGAAGGTTTGTGGGAGTGAAGGGCAGGTCTGGGAACAATGGATGACGCAGAGACTGGAAAAGTACTGTAGACGGCTGGGCAGGGATAAAAATAACAATCCATTACTTATATGCACTCTCTAAAAGACCAATAGGGAACGGTCAAGAGCCAGGTGGATTGGTAGAGAAGGTAGTTTAGGTTTAAGGAAGGCAAATAGGGCATAGGTAGAGGCTGTAAGGAAGGGTAAAGAAACACAAAACACTTCGGTAAAAATAGAAGTTCAGAATCCCTCTTAGGCAAGGAAAAGCCAACCAACGAGGACGAGGATGAGGTAACGAGAGATAGATGAGGGGAGGGAAGGAGACAAGGAAGAGGTAAAATAGAAGGTCATAAGCCAACCAACAAGGACGAGGATGAGGTAACGAGAGGTAGATGAGGGGAGGGAAGGAGACAAGGAAGAGGTAAAATAGAAGGTCATAAGCCAACCAACAAGGACGAGGATGAGGTAACGAGAGGTAGATGAGGGGAGGGAAGGAGACAAGGAAGAGGTAAAATAGAAGGTCATAAGCCAACCAACAAGGACGAGGATGAGGTAACGAGAGGTAGAGATGGTAACACATGAGGGAAGTAAGGAATGAAGTCAAGAGGGGAGGGAAGGAGGCAAGGCGGAAGTAGGATACGTCATAAGCCAACCAAAAAGGACAAGTATGAGATAACGAGAGGTAGGATGACACGTGAGGGAAGGAGGCAAAGAGGAGGTAAAAATAGAAGTACTCGAGTGGCAGAGAAGGTAAAACGTAAGGTAAGGAGACGATAAATGGACAACAGGGCAACGAGGTAAGGAAAGCACTAAAAGGAAGGACAAAAAATACTCGTTCATGACCTGTTTTAGGCAAGGAAAAGCCAACCAAGGACGAGTACGAGGTAAAGAAAGATAGAGGAAGCAGCACGCTGGGTAAGAAGGTACAGGGGCAACAGGGAAAGGAGATAAAGAAAGCACTAAAGGGAGGGACAAAAGTACTCGTTCATGACCTGTTTTAGACAAGGAAAAGCCAACCAAGGACGAGTTGAGGTAAAGAGAGGTAGAGGGAGCAGCACGTTGGGTAAGGAAGTAACAGGGAGGCAAGGAGGTAAGAAAAGTACTGAAGGGAGGAACAAAAATACTCGCAGCACCCCGACCCAAGTGACAAAGGGTGGATGACCTTGACTCCACGCTCGGTATTGATCGATCGACCAGTTTTGGGCGGTGTTCCTTAGCCTCAGGTGCCTCAGGTGGAACACGGGAATGGTGATGAGGGGGGGAGGGGGGGAGGAGATGGGAGAGGTTGCGTTTGTTCTGCTCTCCAAGTCCTGCCTGCGTTTCTATTTTCTTTCGTTTCCTGAGTTAATTTTTCTTCCTTCCTTCCTTTTCTTCCTTCCTTCCTTCCTTTTTTGCTTTATATTCTTTCTTCCTTGCTTCCTTTTCTTCCTTCCTTCCTCCCTTTTTTGCTTCATTTCCTTCCTTTCTTGCTTCCTTCCTTCCTTCCTTTCTTTCTTCCTTTCTTTCTTCATTTCTTGCTTCCTTCCTTTCTTTCTTCCTTTCTTTCTTCCTTTCCTGCCTCATTTTCTTCTTTCCGTCTTTCATTTCCTCTCCTTTCTCTGTTTTTCTTGGTCTTTTTTTTACTCCCTTCTTCCTTGCTTCGTTTTCTTCCTTTCTTCCGTCTTCGCCTTCCTTCCTATCTTCCTGCCCTAATGGTTTAATGTTTTCTTTCCTATATTCCATCCTTCCCTTAAACCTTTCCTTTCTTTCTTTCCTTCCTTCTTGCCTTTTCTTTCTTCCTGTTCTTTCCTTCTTCGTTTTTGCTCCTGCGCTCGTTCTTTTTATTAGTACGCTCCTCCGCCGTTCTTCCTCCTCTTCCTCTCTTATCTGTTACTCCTTATGTTCCCAATCTCCTATTACTATCTCCCTTCTTCTATATATTCATTTCTTCTTTACTATCGTTGGTGTACTCATCATCATCATCACTTGTACTTTCATCATCTTTCTTTTTATTCGTCCTCTTCTCCTGTTTCTCCACTGTTCTTATTCTTCACTTCTATTCATTTTCTTTTTCATATCTTCGCCCTTTCTCTTTATTCTCATCCCATCACGTTTTTCGTATATCTTCTATTTTTTTTTATATTTCACTCTCCCATTTCGTTTGCTAGTCCTATTTTTCTACTCTTAATATCTCCCAATTCTCATATTTCCTATTTTTCTACTTTTTTCCCTTCTATTTCTCATATTTCTCCAATTTTTCTACTTTTTATCCCTTCCATTTCTCCCATTTCTCCTATTTTTCTACTTTTTATCCCTCCTATTTTTTATATTTCTCCTATTTTTCTACTTTTTATACCTCCCATTTTTCATATTTCTCCTATTTTTATATTCTTCATATCTCCCATTTCCCTTATTTCTCCTATTTTTTTTATCGCTCCCATTTCTCCCATTTCTCCTATTTTTCTACTTTTTATCCCTCCCATTTCTCACATTTCTCCTATTTTTCTACTCGTCATCCCTCCCATTTCGCTTATTCTACCTATTTTTCTACTCGTCATCCCTCCCATATTTTTCATCCCTCCTATATTTTTACGCTTAATTCCCCCCCAAATTATTTTTTTTCCTCCTATATTTCAACTTCCCACTCTCTGATTCTCGTCCTACTTTTTCCTGCTTCCGTTCCCAGAAAATTCTGTTGTATTCTAAAGAACAGCACACCACTTTTTAGACGATGTTGACAGTAGTTTTAATATTAATGCCTTGTTTCCGAGGGCACGTGTTTATTTTCAGATTAAAATCGTTTCTCACCCAAGGCTTGTGATGTTTTTATTTTTAATTTATGGAAGATATTTAAATTTCCTCCTGTAAGTTTTTTAAATAGCAAGACTCGACATGGTTTTTTTTCTCCTTTTTCGTCTTTTTAGTAATATTTTACGTTTTTTTGTTATGTTTTATGATGTTTTTCTTTTAATTTACGAAAGATTTTTAAATTTCCTCCGGTAATTCTTTTTTTAACAAGACTCGACCTCATTCTTTTTTTCTCTCCTTTCTCATTTTCGTCTTATTAGTGCCATTTTACGCTTTCTTGTGACGTTTCATGATGTTTTCTTTAAATTTATGGAAGTTGTTTAAATTTCCTGCGGTAAGTTTTTTTTAGCAAGACCCAACATCATTATTTTTTTCTCTTTTACCTTTCCTTTTCGTCTTTTTAGTGCCATTTTACGCTTTCTTGTGATGTTTTATGATGTTTTCCTTTCCTTTAAATTTATGGAAGTTGTTTAAATTTCCTCTAGTAAGTTTTTTTTTAGCAAGACTCAACATCATTATTTTTTTCTTTTACCTTTCCTTTTCGTCTTTTTAGTGCCATTTTACGCTTTCTGTGATGTTTTATGATGTTTTCCTTTAAATTTATGGAAGTCGTTTAAATTTCCTCTAGTAAGTTTTTTTTTAGCAAGACTCAACATCATTTTTTTTTCTCTTTTACCTTTCCTTTTCGTCTTTTAAGTGCCATTTTACGCTTTCTGTGATGTTTTATGATGTTTTCCTTTAAATTTATGGAAGTTGTTTAAATTTCCTTTGGTAAGTTTTTTTTTTAGCAAAACTCAACATCATTTTTTTTCTCTCCTTTCTCCTTTTCGTCTTATAAGTACCATTTCTACGCTTTCGTGAGTAACCTGCGCTCATTACCTTCCTTTGCGATACACCTGCTTTTCACGTTTTTTTTCTGACTCCTTTTGCTTCGTCCACTTCGTAATTTATTAGTCACGAACACACATTACCTGCGGACGGTGCACAGACGAACAAAAACACACACAGCCAGACAGGTAGAGGGACGAGCTGACAAAGGTAGACAGAGACGGTTAAACAGAAAATGAGCAAAAAGAAAGAAATAAGAGGAAGGAAGGAAAGAATGAGGGAGCGAGGGAGAGAAAAGAGGCGAGAGGGAGAAATGAAGAATGAGAGGGATGGAGAAATGGAGGGAGAAAGTGAGAAATGGAAAGGAAAAGGTGAGATAGAGGGACGGAGGGAGGAATGGAAGTTATGAGGAGGGAGGGACAGTCAGAGAAAGGGAAGGAGGAAGAGAGGAAAGGAGGAGGAAAGTGTGCGGTATAGAGACGGAGGGAGAGATGAGAGGTGAGGAAAAAAAGACATTTCGTGAACTGAAACAGACACACACACACACACACACACACACACACACACACACACACACACACACACACACACACACACTTATTATTGTCCGGTTAATGAGCTTCACCTATGTAATCAACTCACGTCTTGTTGTTGCACGTGTATTTTTTGCGTTGCTTCCCAGCGAGGACGCGAATTATCAGGTGGATAGGTGACCTTTCAAGCCGGCGTCCTACCATTAAGCCTAAACACCTCCGCGTGAATGTAGTATTTAAATAAACTTCCTAGAAACTTGCAAATATATGTTTTAAAAGACCTGTGCATCTTCAGTCGAATATGTATTTATCTCTGTGTAGTTACAAGGTTTTTACAGAGAATACTGAGTTGCTTACTAAGACCTGGGCGTCCATAGTTGATTATATTTGCGTTTATTTATAGAGGGAAAAATTAGGTTGGACGTAAAAACAACTGAAGAAACTATCTCGGTATCATCAGGGTTATTCGTCATCCTGAGGTTTTTACTTTGGTTATAAAAGTTTGGCTTAGAATATCCGAGAAATTACATATATTTAATTTCTGCACGTGTTGAAAATGTAATGCAAGAAAGCGAAGGAAAAGCAAATTGAAAGAAATCTCAACACCACTAATCTTATTTCCGCTACTGCAATTTCTATTTCATGTATTAGTGTCATGCAATGTAGCGTGGAATATCTGAGAATTTACACCTGATTTTTATTGCTGAAAAAAGCGTTACAGTAAGAGGGAGTTAAAAGGAAATTTAAAAAAAAACGTTTTAAAATATTGGAATTATGATGAGATTATGTATGTATTGGCTTATGAAGAATGGATCGTATTATCACGTGTGTATGTGTGTGTGTGTGTGTGTGTGTGTGTGTGTAGAGGGGGGCCGGGTAGCATGTCTGAGTGCTTCGGTTTGATTTTGCCATTAATGAAATTGCTAAAAAATAACCGAGAAGGAATCCATGCGTGGCGAGGGAAGAGTCGGTCGGTACTTGCGAGGGAGAATTTTTTCCTTCTCATTATTCAGCGAGCCTTTGATTTTTCTGGACCGAAAGTTGATTGGAAATTTTTCTCCTAAAGACCGACGACCGAGATGATTCCGTCCATTTTAATAACCGAGATTCACGTGGCATAATTTTTGGTCGTTTTAGTAATAGAGAAGAAGGAAGAGATGATGATAATAGAGAAAAGAAGGAAGGATGTGTGGATTTGTGCGTGTTCGTAGCTTTGTTCTGAAGGTAGGCATCATCTCTAGTCTTGGAACCATCATCATGTAATTTATTTTTTCTGTATTTCATTATCAACACAGATTTAAATGAGTTGCGTGAAAAGTAGAACCAGGAAGAAGTAAAGAAACAGAAATGGATAAATACTGAGGGATGTGTTCATGACCTTTAACTGATTATAATTCTACCTTTTTTTTCATTAATGTATTATTGCTATCTCTCTTTCGTTATCATCGTGTCAGTCAGTTTTTCTCCATGCTTATTTTCTCTTTTTTTCCTTAGCTCTGTTCCCAAACTTTTCTTCCTCCTCTTATTAATAATACGTCACTTTTTGTCTTATTTCATTGCCGTCATCTTCGTCCGTCAGTTGGTCATGCAGTCTTTTTCCTTCTTGTTTGTCTTCTTTTTTCTTAGTTCTATTTCCAAACTCATTCTTCTTACTAATATCTCCAAACTCATTCTTCTTACTAATATTTCCAAACTCATTCTTCTTAGTTCTATTTCCAAACTCATTCTTCTTACTTCTATTTCCAAACTCATTCTTCTTACTTCTATTTCCAAACTCATTCTTCTTACTTCTATTTCCAAACTCATTCTTCTTACTTCTATTTCCAAACTCATTCTTAGTTCTATTTCCAAACTTATTCTTCTTACTTCTATTTCCAAACTCATTCTTCTTACTTCTATTTCCAAACGCATTCTTCTTTCTTCTATTTCCAAACTCATTCTTCTTACTTCTATTTCCAAACTCATTCTTCTTACTTCTATTTCCAAACTCATTCTTCTTACTTCTATTTCCAAACTCATTCTTCTTACTTCTATTTCCAAACTCATTCTTCTTACTTCTATTTCCAAACTCATTCTTCTTACTTCTATTTCCAAACTCATTCTTCTTACTTCTATTTCCGAACGCATTCTTCTTACTTCTATTTCCAAACTTTTTTCTCTCATTTATATTCGTCTCTGGGAACATTTAGCGGATCTGCCTCTCGTCGCCCTGCACACTTTCTTCATTTTACAACCTTCTCCAACACGTAGTCGCATCAATTCATTACCTCGAGTGCTCTTCCTCCCTTCCCCTCCCCCCCCACATCCCCCATACCCAACACTCCCTTCAGCTCCAACGTTCAGCACATAACTAGCGCAAAACTTCATTATATCGCTGCTCCTCCTCTCTCTCCCCCCCCTCCTATCTCCCCATTTCCCTTCCGAAGTCTAGCGTACAGCACCCCCTCCTCCCTTCCTCCCCCTGCTTCCCATCCCTCCCATCCCTTTCGGTCCGGCGTAGAGCAGATGTTTCGCAAAAATTCTCGGGACGCATAAAATAGAGTATGACAAACGCAGATGCATCGTAACAAAGGAACAATGCAACATTCACTCTTATTTCCCTTGTCGTAGAGTACCTCCAGTAATAGTATCGGTAGTCGGAAGGGCTCCGTTATTCTCCTTTCCTTCCTGCTCTTATTCCTCTCTTCGTCCCGTGTTGCCACCTCGTCTATCAGTCCTTCCCTCTCTTGCCTCTCTCTTTCTCAGTGTTCCTTCCTTCCATTCCCTGTCATTCCTTCCCTTCCTTTATCCCTTCTGTCCTCCGTTCCGCATTCCCTCCCTCATTTCTCTCCTCGTTCTTATATTCCCTCCTTCGTCTATCAGTCCTTCCCTTGTCTCTCTCTTTCTCACTGATATTACCATCTCCTCTCATCCCTTCTCTTTCTTTATCCCTTCTTCCTTCCGTCCCTCCTCTCCCTTCTCTTTCTTCATCTTTCCCGGTATTCCGTTTTCTCTTCCTCATTCCTTCTTTCCCTCCATGCCTCTGTTTATCTCTCTCTCTTCCCCTAGCTGTCTCTTGTTCATGATCTCCTTCATCTTTCCCTCCCTAAGCCTCTTTACCTCACCTTTTCTTCATCCGTTTATTTCTTTCTCCTTCCATTGCTACTCTCCTTCTTTTCTTCCTTTCTCCTTCTGTCTCCTTATGTCTTATCCTTCCTGTCATATTTCGTCGCTATCTCTTTGTCTCCTTCTTCCTTCATATCTCCTTCCCTCCTTTCTCTGTATGTCTTCCTTCCACTCCACTTCCTTTCCTCTCTTCCTGCTTCCCTCTTTCTCTCCATCTCAGTGTCTCTTCCTTCCTCACTCTCTCCATCCCTCCCTCTCTGTGTTCCTCCCTTGTCCTCTTACTCTTCCTCCCTCTTTCTCTCCCTTCTCCAGTTCCTCATATGCATCGGCCACAAACATCGACACATAATGGAAGTTTTTAGTGTCAATATTTCACACTTTCTGCCTGGCGCTCGTAGGTAAGAAAAAAAATCGCATCAGTGAGTTATTTTCTTTTGCTCTTCGCCGCCGCTGCTGCCGATGTCGTCCGGGCGCTGCGCAGTCTGGCGGGGAGGCGATGACAAGGTAAAAAAAAAAAGCGAAAGTGCAGCGGGCGATAAATAATGTGTAGGCTCTCGTGTCCCTCTGATTGGCTGGCCCTTGTGTCTGGTTAGCCGCTCATAATTAGGTATTTCTTTATTCACGGTAATTAAGGGGAGGAGGCTGTCTCTTAATTACCTTTGTCTGTTTTGTTTATGTATCGTCTCTTGCTCTATCTTTCTCTTTATCTTTGCCTGTCTCTGTGTTTGCGAATGTCTATCTATCTAATTATTTATCTATCTATTCATATCTATCCATGTATCTATCTATCTCTCAGTACATCTTTTTTTGGTATTCAACTCAATTTCAGATAGTAATAATCGACTAAAGTAACATAATCAATTGCCTTTATGAAAATACGATAACATTTGGAATTACGACAACAAGGGAGGAAGAGGAAGAAACAAGAATAGCGTTGATGTGTTTCTGCCTCTGCGGTGTGGTGGCGACGGGTCTTGAGGGTTGATGGTGTTGCGACGAAGAGAAGGAGGAGGAAGAGGAGGAGGAGGAAGAGAAAGCACGTAGAGTAGGAGTATTCCAATATTGTAAAGAGGAGGAATAGAATGAAGCAGTCGGTAGGGTGAGGGTGTTTCTGTGTTGCAAAGAGGAGGAAGACGAAATAGGAGGTAGAATGAGAATGTTTCAGTGTGTAAGGAGCAAGAGAGGTAGTAGGCGGAATGGGAGTGCTTTTGTGTTGCAAGGAGGAAGAGACAAACAGGGCAGCAGATGGAAGGGGTGTGTTTCTGCGTTGTGTTGCAATGGTGTGACGGAGGCGGGACGGGGCGGTGTGTTGCTGGGGTGAAGTTGCGAGAAGGGGGAAGGAAGGAAGGTGGGGGAGAGGGTCATGGCAGTAGGCGCCAACCCGGAAAGTCATGCAACACTTGGTGACTGAGGTGTCGTGCAAAGGTTGCATATTGTGGGCCCAGGAACACTCGCGCGGGGCCACAGACACGCGAACACTCACCACAGACATGCAAAACCAACCACGCTGTCTCTGTCACACCCATTCACCAACTACACACAATCCCCCCCTAACCTTCACATACAAACTCGCACACACACACATAAACACAGATAGCATAGCCCCCTTGAGGATAAAAAAGCCTAAAACCCTAATCCCTAGAGCTCCCGTGGATAGCGATAAGCTGGGCAAACACCAAGTCGTTCCAGGCTACTCGATCGTCCGTGGGCTGGTTAACAAGAGACCCCGTTGCTGGCCGCTGCGGAAGGGAGAGAGCGAGGGAGTGAGAGAGAGAAAGAGAGAACGAGGGAGGGACACAACCATGGCCACCTGACGTCATAGGTAAAACATCAGGGAAGCGATACACGCAACCTGTCCGGGGGTGAGTGACGTGCGTGGTGGCGGGCAGGTGAGGTGAGGGTGGCCGGCGGGTTATTCTTGCACTAAAAACCTGGAAACACACGATTAATGAGACGACCTTGAACCTTCCGTGTAATTATGAGACGAAGAAAGGTGGTATTAGCCGACTCTTTTCTCTCTCTCCCTCTCTCTCCTTCTCTCTCTCTCTCTCTCTCTCTCTCTCTGTATCTATTTTTCGTTCCCCAAAACACATAATAACAAGAGGAGTGCGTGTGTGCCATTGGTTTAGTAGCTGTCATAGGAACTTTAATCTACGCCTTTGGGAGTAACTTAATAATTCACTGATCGGTCTTTACTGCGCAAGGGTCCATCACGCGATACGTCCCACAGTACCCGGCGAACGATAGCTTTAAAGGGGATAAGGAGATAGAGAGATAGAGTGGAGACTTAATTGATTTGGGAGCAGAGGAAGAGAATGTGAAATACGTGAAGGAATGGAAGGGTGAGGTTGAGGGTAGTGAGAAAATGGCTGCTGAAAAAAGAAAGAAAGAAAGAAAGAAAGAAAGAAAGAAAGAAAGAAAGAAAGAAAGAAAGTAATAGAGTGGTGAGAGCAGGAGCAGGATATAAATGAAAGGGCGAAGGGTGAGGTGAAACACAAATTGAAGAGGAAAGAGATAGTGAAATACGAGATTGAAGAGGAGGAAAAGGATGCCGGTAAAGGAGTGAACAAATGGAGATAAAAAAAAACGTTCTACAGGAGGCAGTAAAGATAGCAAATGTAAGGACAGATTGATGAGGAAAAGGATAGCAAAATACGAGATTGAAAAGGAGGAAATAAGGGTGGCGATGGAGGATAGACCAAATGGAGAGAAAAAAAAAGTGATATATGAGGAAGTAGCAGGATGGTGATGAATTCGAAGTGACGAGGTGAAAAAGACATGATAAAAATGGAAAAGTGAAAGTGGAGAAAAAATGTGGAGGAGGTGAGGTGGAGAAAGCAAAGTGAGGGTGAAGATACAGTAGTGGATAAATGAGGTCAGTTCAAGGTGGATCGGTAGAGAAAGTAAGGTGGAGATAAGCAAAGTGGGTGAGGATTAGGTGGAGATAATGAAGTGGAGGAGGCGATCTTAGGCAGCCAGTGGAAGTGACTAACTGGAAAAGGCAAAGTGGAAGACTATACGTGAAATAGGTAAGGTTAAACAAGCAGGTGGAGGAGGCAAGGTGGAAGACGACAGGTGAAATAGGTAAGGTGAGACAAGCAGGTGGAGGAGGCAAGGCGGAAGACGACAGGTGAACGAGCTAGGGTGGATCTGGAAGGTGGAAGAGCTAAGGTGGAATAGGCAGAAATAGGAATACGCCTCTTTTGGTCACTCTTCTATACTCTTTTTGATAGGGGCAGTCATTAGCGGGCATGTTCTCCTTTTCAATGATTTTTTTAGACCTGGACTTTCTTTCTTTACTGTAAAAAAAATGAAATAGACAAGGTGGAAGACGACAAGTGGAAGAGTCAAAGCAGAGCAGGCCAGGTGGAGGTGGAGCGTCAAGGTGAGAGGTCATGCGTGTGTATTCTAATTTCATCGTCGTCTTTACCAACTTGAAATTAATGAAGTGTTGCTGGCGGCCAAGTCTTCCATCCTCGCTTAACAATCACCTGCCTTCACACATACCCGACTAAATTCACGCTGAGGCAAAAGAAAAACATAATCACCAGAAAAACGTCTCCCTCTCTAGCCCAAGCCGGTTTACATAACGCCAAAGAAAACGTGCAGGAGGTGAACTGTAGCGAAGGGACTGAAGCAGAAGGAATAGTGGGTCAACGGCTTGGTTCTGGAGGTCTCGTAGCGGGGTAAGACTTAGGTACGGTAGAGTCTTGGGCCCAGGTCGGTGTGGCAATCTGACGTAACAATGGCGAGCTCATTTAGCCGAAGAAACAAAGGTTGTCTGAAGGTCCTCTAGGGCGCAGAGCCGGGAGTGTTTGAGGAAGTTCTTTTTACCGAGAAGGAAGATGAGCTGCATGAGGAGGAGGAGGAGGAGGAGGAGAAGGAGAAGGAAGGAAAAATGAATGTCAGAGAGGAAGGAAGACGGAGGTTGATAGGTTGAGTGGGACTGGTTGTTTATTTTTTGCTTTGCTCTCTCTCTCTCACTGTCTCTGTTCTTCCTCGTTTTCATCCTCTTTGCGCTGGGGCTGTTGTTTTAATGCTTGTCTTGTCTCTTTGATCTGCTGAGTCTTTCTTCCTTTGCTCCTCTGTTCACTGTCGCGGGTTGTACTGTATCTGGCCGCTCCTATTTGCCTCTGTCTGTCTGTATATAGTTGCTTTTTGCCACTAATGTACTTCTCGTATATCTTCTTGTTTGACTACAGCTTATTCCGTCTTCCACTTCTCCGCTCGTTTCTGCCCTGCTTGTCATTTCTTTCCCATTAGTTTATTCTCTCTGTGTCCTGTAATTTTTGACTGTCTTCCAATTACTGTGTCTCCTATCTGTCCATTTTTTTTGTGAGTGTATGTTTTTGTGAGTGTCTGTGTCTGTGTCTGTCCGTTTGTGTGTCTATCTATGTGTGTGTCTGTCTCTATTTCTCTCTCTCTCTCTCTCTCTCTCTCTCTCTCTCTCTCTCTCTCTCTCTCTCTCTCTCTCTCTCTCTCTCTCTCTCTCTCTCTCTCTCTCTCTCTCTCTCTCTCTCTCTCTCTCTCTCTCTCTCTCTCTCTCTCTCTCTCTCTCTCTCTCTCTCTCTCTCTCTCTCTCTATCTCTCTCTCTCTCTCTCTCTCTCTCTCTCTCTCTCTCTCTCTCTCTCTCTCTCTCTCTCTCTCTCTCTCTCTCTCTCTCTCTCTCTCTCTCTCTCTCTCTCTGCACTCAAGCTCCTCTTACCTCCCTCTTCCATTAATTCTGTCAGCTGTTGCGGAGTCGTGTTTCATCCCTCCCTATCTCCTCTTTCTCACCTTTCTCTCTCTCTCTCTCTCTCTCTCTCTCTCTCTCTCTCTCTCTCTCTCTCTCTCTCTCTCTCTCTCTCTCTCTCTCTCTCTCTCTCTCTTCTCGACAACCAAATCAGGATCGCCTCTCCTTTTCACGAACCATTTTTCCTGCCGGTAAATCATTCTAATCACAGTTTGTTTTTTACTCCGTTCGTTTACGCTTCCTGGATACGTTTTTTGGCCTAGTAGTATATGTTAGGTCATTGAATTGAGGATATACCTTCTCTCTCTCTCTCTCTCTCTCTCTCTCTCTCTCTCTCTCTCTCTCTCTCTCGTTTCATTTTCTCTCCCTTCTTCTTTCTTTTCTCCGCACTCTCATCCCCCTTGCCTCTTCCTCTTTTGCATCAACCACCTCCATTATCATTTTTCTTACACTATCTTCCGATCGTCTCTCCTTCCCTTCCTCCTCCTCTTCCTCCTCCTCAGCGCGCTCGCCTTCTTAATAATTTCCGCTTTCCCCTTCTTCGTTTTCTCCCTCTCGCCCTCCATCAGCCTCAGCAGCTCATCAGTGACCTTCAAAGTGTTGCAGGAATCCATTTATTTAGTCTCATCTCCCCCCTTGAATCGCCCTCTATTTTTGAGTTTGCCTCGGCCCAATTTCCTCCTCACCCTCTCCCCCTTTCCTCTACTTTTTTTCCTCTCTCTCTCTTTCAACATGAGGGAATAAGTAAATGAGTTCTTGATATGTTAAAAAGAAGTTAGGTTACAATGTAAATTATTATAAAACTCTAGTTAACTTTTTGGCATGGAGTGACGTGTTATGTGTATGTATGTTCAAAATGCTGAGTAATGGAAGACACAAACTACGTTCTCCAGAAGGGCTAGAAACAAGTAAAATACCCAAATTAAAGATGCCTGTAAAAGGTTTTCACGTAAAGTAAGATGTTAACCCTTGTAAAATGATGGATAGTTCGAGTGAAATTAATGTTCCAACTATTTCAAAAGTGATGGGAGTTTGCCTTTCAGATGAAGATATGAGGTTATTTTGTATTGTGTTGGTAATATTCGGTAAAAAAAGTGATTCTAATAATGATTTTTTGATCAGAACTCCCGAATTTCTAAAGTAATTCAAATACCAAAGGACTTATCCGTAGAGTTTAATGCAAGGCGTTTTTCTATATATTGGTGAATGATGGATATTTTACCATGCCTATTAGAGTTATGTGAGTAATGATGTTGTCAACGTGCTTACGAAATGTCATAATTTCTCGAGACAGGTTCCACTCAAGGAGGACTGTTTGACATCATACGCTTAAGCAGAAAACGTGGGCTTCATAGCTTTGTGTAAGGTAGAGAAAAATGTATTGTATACTGATAGAATAATCAATTTATCGATACGTGCTTCATAAATTCCTGTCTGAGGGGGACCTTGTGATATTTCATCTCTGAGAAAACTATCACCTTACTTTACACTGCCAATTATCAGGTATTAATTAGCTCCTAAATATAGTTCTCTCGTCCCTCTTTAATTGTTTTAGACTCACACACTTCATAAATTATTGTTGTTCAGAGAAATACAACCTTATATTACACGGCTAATCATCAGGTAGTAGTTATTATGTCGCCATGTAACTATTTCACACTTGCACTCAAATGTCAGTTCCTATAAAAGTCGTTCCCTTGATGTTTAACCGCCAAACAAGAAGGGGATTTCCCCGAAGACTTCACACACCGCTAGTTAATTGCTTCAGTTTCGCATTCAGGTGTTAGTCCATAAAGGTGGCGCTTATGTCGCTCGTTGATTGCCTCGGCCGCGGTGTCGTGCGTGAGTTGTGTCCGGGCAGTACGTCGGTGTCACTTATGGTCGCTTGTTGGGCGGAGTGGCCGGCGTTTGTCTTGGGGTGAGAGGTGGTGTTTAGCGCCCCTGTTGTCGCGGTGACCTTGTGGAGCGTTGCGTGCACGAGGGAGGCAGGGAGGGATGGAGGGAGGGAGGTTACTCTGACCCCGCGTGGACGAGTGTTTTACGAGTTTGTGTGTGTGTGTGTGTGTGTGTGTGTGTGTGTGTGTGTGTGTGTGTGTGTGTGTGCGTGTGTGTACTGTGATGTATGTGTAGGTTAATATATAATGTGGTTCTGTGGTCAATAAATCTATCGTTTCTATATGTATGTCTGTTTATCCATCTCTGTCTACATATCTGTCTATCTATCTATCTATTTATCTATCTATCTGTCTATCTATCTACCCACATGTGTGTGTGTGTGTGTGTGTGTGTGTGTGTGTGTGTGTGTGTGTGTGTGTGTGATTAACTCCCGCTAGTGTAAATCTGTGTCACTATCTGTGGTCGTGTGCGTGTGCGTGCGTGTGTGTGTGTGTGTGCGTGTGTGTGTGTGTGTGTGCGTGTGCCTGCGCATGTGCAGCTTAGGAACGCGTGTGTGCGTGAGCGTGTGAGCGTGAGTGTTTCTACAAATCTGGGTCATGTATGTGTGTGTAGAAGTTCCGGATAGGCGCGCTACCTATCCTGCGCGCGCATGTGTGTGTGTGTGTGTCTGTGTGTGTGTGTGTGTGTGTGTGTGTGTGTGTGTGTGTGTGTGTGTGTGTGTGTGTGTGTGTGTGTGTGTGTGTGTGTATTCCTTTTCCCACCAACCCTATCCTCTCCCCTTCTTTTTCCGTCTACCTGTCAACTCCGGTTTTCCTTTTCCTTTCTTGCTCTCCTTCCCCTCCCCTCCTCCGGCCGCCTCCCTCCCACTCTCTGCCCCCCTCCCCCCCACCCACCCCGTGTCCCTGCGAGCCCAGTGGAGGCTCGCAACACGGCCCCATAAAAGCCTC
Organism: Eriocheir sinensis; assembly: GCF_024679095.1. NCBI lineage: Eukaryota > Metazoa > Arthropoda > Malacostraca > Decapoda > Varunidae > Eriocheir > Eriocheir sinensis. Next base: position 5,846,125 of record NC_066563.1, read on the forward strand.
TTGGAGACGAGTGGCTGTCAAACACTCGGGCCTCCTTGGGCTAATGTGGAGGATCTTGCCGCGTTCACGGTATCGGTGCGTCGTCTGCCGTGTATGACGCCCTTCAGAAAAGTTGCTAATGGACACAACAAACTTTACGCCGTTATTTTCCCTCCCTGAAAGCCTCGGTGGAAGACGGAGGAAGATGCAAACATGAAACAAATATGAAACACGGGAACGGTTATGAGAGAGGGTGTAACTAGTGTGGTGCTTACCGTAGGCAGGAGTTTGTGGAGTGGTGGAGGTGGTGGTAGAGGTGACGGTGTGGTAGTGCGGTGGTGGAGGCGGGGCGGAGTCACAACATTCCCGGTCAGGTAACTCACTCCCTGAGCCGCGCCCCGCCAGCAGGAGCAGCCCCACCACCGCCACCAGGGTCCCTCGCACACCAAGGGGTCGCCTGGAGGTGTGAGTCTTGGCCGTCTCGTCTGCCATCCTCCCGTGCTTGGTTGCTCCCGCTTGCCTTGAGATGTGCTTACTCGTGCCCCCTCGAGGCCGTGTCGCTGCTGAAGGTGTCGTGGCCGAGCTGAGCATCGAAGCCGCGCGGTACCATCACCCCGCCTCGCCGGCAGGAGGGTCAGGAGGGTCTGCTGTGCCGTGTGCTCGCTCGATGCGCCGTGAGAGTGTTATGAAGTTGGCTCTGCAAGAACTGTCAGGCGTCAGCTGCCGAAAGCGTCACTTGTCAAAAAATATGAGCAGCCTGGTCGAGAGAAAGAGTTTTAGCATAAATAACTTCAGTGAAAACTTGTCTGAACAAATTTTCCAAAACTTTCCGGACAACGCAGCGTCTCTAAGTGAAGAACTTGATTTTTTTTATCAACACCTCTTGCAAGTTGTTCTCTGATATTACCTGAAAAAAATATATACGTTAGCTAGCCATGGGGAGCTGCTCGGGGGCTTCTGGGCTGGTCCACCAGTTTACTGCCACAGCGGGCTGGAAGGCTGCAGCCGCTAAATTACTGCTCACAAATTTTCAGAAATACATCCGAAAATTATTGCTTTTACGACACCTCAAGATCGTGCATGAGATGCGGCTCTTTTTCTCACTTCCCTCCCCAGTGGAGTTTATCTTTTACTCGAATCTGAAACTGAGTACATTCATCAGGTCACCGCGGCGTTGAACTGCACCGCGCCAGGCAGGGAGGGCGGAGGGGACAGGTACCTTGGGCGAGCCTCAGGCCTCTTATAACTGTGTCAGCGTGACGAATTGTCTCTCAGTCAGTCGGCCGCGCGAGCCCCCCTCCCTGTACTGTGCCCCTCGCTGCTCCTCAACTAAAGTCGGTGCACATCACAAACGGAACGCCGCCAATCAATAATATACTGAAACTGGAGCATGAGAGCGAGGCACTAAGTTTTGGGCGGCGGGCGGGCGACGCGAGGCGCCTCTGCTCCCGTGTCCCGGGGAACCGTATCGACTGGAGGTAATCGTTACGGCCTGGACCGTCGATACTTCACTCAGGTCATCGGTAACTTGGCGGAAAGCCCTGTGCGTAAGCGAGCGTCCTTCCTACCTCACGTCTGAACGGTGACTGCCAGCACCTCGCCGGCCCCACCCGACCCAACCTGTCGTACTCCTCCTCACACCTGCGTCGAGGGGGCGTGGTGGGCAGCGGACCAGGGGTGTGGCGGCAGGGGTGTGGTCCGGGGAGCCGTGGAGAGGTGGAGAGGAAGGTGTGGCCGGGCCGGAAGGGCGGGAGGGGCGGGGCGGGAGGGCGGCGGGTGGGGGGGGGGGGGGCAGGGAGAGACGCGCCAGTGGGTTAGGAAGTAAAGCCGAGTGTTCCAGAGAGGAAGAAGGTCGTACGGAGGGGCGTGATGGCTGGTGGCGGCCAGCGAGAACCCGAGAGAGAGAGAAAGAGAGAGAGTGAGAGAGAGAGAGAGAGAGAGAGAGAGAGAGAGAGAGAGAGAGAGAGAGAGAGAGAGAGAGAGAGAGAGAGAGAGAGAGAGAGAGAGAGAGAGAGAGAGAGAGAGAGAGAGAGAGAGAGAGAGAGAGAGAGAGAGAGAGAGAGAGAGAGAGAGAGAGAGAAGGTATATCCTCAATTCAATGACCTAACATATACTACTAGGCCAAAAAACGTATCCCGGAAGCGTAAACGAACGGAGTAAAAAACAAACTGTGATTAGAATGATTTACCGGCAGGAAAAATGGTTCGTGAAAAGGAGAGGCGATGCGAGACTGTAAGGCCGGCTAGGACACGGGCGGAAGTGACTTGAGGATAGGAAGAGGAGTAGGAGTAGGAGGAGGAGGAGGATTAGGAGAAGGAAGAAGAGGAGGAGCAATGATCGTAGTTATGAGGGAGGAGGAGGAGGAGGAGGAGGGGAAAGAGGTGGCAGAGAGGACGATGAGCAGAGGTAAAGCTAGAAATTCGAGCGAGAGAGAGAGAGAGAGAGAGAGAGAGAGAGAGAGAGAGAGAGAGAGAGAGAGAGAGAGAGAGAGAGAGGGAGAGAGAGAGAGAGAGAGAGAGAGAGAGAGAGAGAGAGAGAGAGAGAGAGAGAGAGAGAGAGAGAGAGAGAGAGAGAGAGAGAGAGAGAGAGAGAGAGAGAGAGAGAGAGAGAGAGAGAGAGAGAGAGAGAGAGAGAGAGAGAGAGAGAGAGAGAGAGAGAGAGAGAGAGAGAGAGAGAGAGAGAGAGAGAGAGAGAGAGAGAGGAGAGAGAGAGAGAGAGAGAGAGAGAGAGAGAGAGAGGAGAGAAGGAGGAGGAAGAGGAGGAGGAGGAGGATGGTGAACAGCAGGACGGAAACCTTATTGCTAGGTGACATTGAAGGCTGGGGCGAGGAATCCCACGCCTCCAAGGGACGTAAGTTGAAGGGAATGGGAAGCCAAGGATAGAGAGAAGGAAGGAGTGGGAGGAGGAGGAGGAGGAGAGTGGGTAAAACGCGCAGGAGTAGTGGAGGAGTGACGAGCATGCCAGTAACGTAAGGGGAGGGAGTTGAAGAAGTTGCAAGAGTTTAGCTGAGTGTGCAGATGAAGTTTAACCCTGAGTGATCTTGTGGTCTGTTAGGAGAGAGGAAAAGTGGAAGCAGGACTCACAGGAGGCGAAAGTGCGTGTAACTCGTGTGTGAGAACTGGAAAATGAGAGCCTCAGGATTTCGTAAACAACTTGAGCTAAGTGAGTGAAATAGGAGTGCGGGAAACGAGAAGAAAGAGGAGGAGGAGAAGAAGAAGTAGGTGATGAAAAAGATGAGGGAGGAGAATGAAGAGGAGGAGGAGGAGGAGAATGGGGATCAAGAATGAAGGAAGACAGGGAAAGAGCTGTTGTAGAAGATTGAGGAGAGGATAGGAGCAAAAAGAGCAAGATAAAGTAGGAGAATAAAGAGGAGGAGGAAAAGAGGGATGAAGAATGAAGTAAGAGGGAGAAAGAGTTGTTGGAGAACGCTACGGAGAGGAGAGGAGGAGCAAGAGGAAGAGGAGCTGTGAAAGAGGCAAAGAGGAGGAAAAAGTAAGTGAAGAAGGAGAAGAAGCAGGTGATAAAAACGATGAAGGAGGAGAATAAGGAGGAAAAGGTGGATAAAGAATGAAGTAAGACGGAGAAAGAGCAGCAAGGGGAAGAGGAGGAGTCTAAGAAGAGGAGGCATAAGTGAGTGGCGGAAAGTTGTAGCGTGATGTGAATTTTGGAGACGAAAAAGGCAGCTGAATGTGAGCAAATTGCGTCAGGAAATATAGGCAGGGAAAGTGGAATAGACGGAACCTGTTGAAAAAGAAATGTCATAAAAGAAAACATATGTACAGTTCACAGATAATAAGAGATGTCACGGAGACTATAGCTAGACATTGCATTAAAACAGTTAGACCTACATAGCATTGCGTCAGGAAATATAGGCAGGGAAAGTGGAATCGAAATAACCTGTTGAAAAAGAAATGTCATAAAAGAAAACATATGTACAGTTCACAGATAATAAGATATGTCACGGAGATTATAACTAGACATTGCATTAAAACAGTTAAACCTACGTAACAAAATCATGTAAGCTAAAAACAATAGTAATAATATAAATGCGTATAGAAAGTTTAATGAAAATGGTTCTTTCAAGAAACAAAAAACAAAAACAAGACAAATCATTCCACAATAAAACACGTGAAAACAAAATCAAACAATATAAACGTAAATAAAATATACTTTAAATCTAGCTCTGTGTTTCTTATGTTATACAAATGAAAAAAAAAAGATAAAAAATCACGAGAAATAGAGGTAAAATAAAGCTAGATAAAGTTAAATAAAGTGAAATAAAGTTAGAGTTATGTAATACTGAGTTTCTAAACATTAAAAAGCCAAAAAAAATGTAAGTTTGATCAAGCAATATGTCTCTAAAAAATACATAAACAGAAAACAAATATGAAATAACTCCCAATAAAATATGGTAATCTAAGCTGCGGTCATCACGCGGCAAATTTATCAAAACGAAAAGCGTATCGCAGTAAGCTGTGTAAGACTCGCAACAGAAAACGAGATACGAAGGGTTGTGTTGCACCATCCCGCAACACTAAACCTCAAGCCAGACACTAACGCCCCTCGCTGGGTGTATTGCGGCGGTAATGTGTGTTGCCAAGGCGAGGGAGTGGCGTCTGTGCTTGCCCCGCCCGTGATGTAGTGTTGCCTCAGTGTTGCTTAAGTGTTCCGAGGCCAGAGAGATGGAGCTATTTCGTGTGTGCCCAACTGACGGGTGTTGCTTTGTTTGTGTTGCTGATGTTGTGGTGTTGGAGGGTTTTGCTTCTTGCTGCGTCTGTCTGTCTGTCTGTTTGTTTGTCTGTCTCTCTGTATGTGTGTTTGTCTGTCTGTATGTGTGTTTATCTATGTGAGACGATGTGAAAAGCTGCTTATGTGTGTGTGTGCATGTGCGTGCCTGTGTGTGTGTGTGTGTGTGTGTGTGTGTGTGTGTGTGTGTGTGTGTGTGTGTGTGTGTGTGTGTGTGTGTGTGTGTGTGTGTGTGTGTGTGTGTGTGTTTCTGGCGTCTCTGTAGATCAAATGTTTTTAGCTCTTTTTGTGGCTTGGCAGAAAAAAATAATCCCGACGCTCTCATAAAAAAAATGCCCTATGAAAGAGACCCACTGCGAGAGAGAGAGAGAGAGAGAGAGAGAGAGAGAGAGAGAGAGAGAGAGAGAGAGAGAGAGAGAGAGAGAGAGAGAGAGAGAGAGAGAGAGAGAGAGAGAGAGAGAGAGAGAGAGAGAGAGAGAGAGAGAGAGAGAGAGAGAGAGAGAGAGAGAGAGAGAGAGAGAGAGAGAGAGAGAGAGAGAGAGAGAGAGAGAGAGAGAGAGAGAGAGAGAGAGAGAGAGAGAGAGACACAGAGAGAGGAGAGATGAGAATAGAGAGGAGAGAGGAGATAAAAACCAATGAGAGACGCACACAAGGAACGGACAAAAATTCCCAAACAACACTCGCAAGGCAACAATCAGAGTGACAAAGCAGGAATACGAATCACAGTGCCTGGTTACGTGCGGGCCGGGACGAGGCGAGGCGGCGGCGGCGGGAGGAGGGAGGAGAGAGAGGAAGGAAGGGCTGTGCGGGAGACGGCTGGGGGGAAGAGCAGGGCGCGGCCGGGGAGAGGTAGACGCCGCCCCTTAACCGTGTGGGGAGAACCTGGCGCTGTGCTACTACTGCGTCACTGCGACCTACTGGGAGAAGGGAGCACCGAAGGGGGGATTATAAAAGGGGGTAGAATAGGTAATGGAGTCTACTGGAATAACATAGAGAAGTGTGAAGGTAAAGATACATAGACAGCAGAAGTGATAGGAGAGAATATGAAAGAATACGTGAAATGAAGAAGAAGAGATGGGAATAGGGGTGGGGTTACAAAAAGGGGTAGAATAGGTAATGGAGGAGGTTTGAGAAGCATAGAGAAGTGTAAGGGTAAAGATACGTAGAGAGAAGAGGTATGAAGGTAGGAGAAAGAGGAGAGAATAGGTCAGGTGAAGAGGAAGAGAACGAAAAAAGAAGGAGTCATAAAAAGCTGGCAGGTTAGGTAATAGGGTCGATTGGAGAAACATAGAGAAGTATGAAGATAAAGATAGACACGCTGAGAACGTAGGAAATAATAGGAGAGAATAGGGAAGAGTAGGTCAGGGTAACTTGAGGAGAAGGGAGAGAGGGGAAGTTATTAAAGGGAGAGAAGGGAGGAAACAGGGTCGATTGAGGTAACAGAAAGGAGTGTAAGGCTAAAGATACATAGAGTGACGAGGTATTACGGAATTTGAGAGAAAATAGGAGAGTATGCTAAACGAGGAAGAAGATATGAGAAAAAGGGGGAGTTATAAGATGCGGAGGGGAGGAAAGTGGATCAATATAGGTAACAGAAAGGTGTGTGAGGTTAAAGATACATAGATGGACGAGGTATGGACGGAAAGGCGAGAATATGGGAGAGTATGTTAAGTGAGGAGGAAGAGACGAGAAAAGCCGAGGGTATAAGAAGGGGAGGGGGAGGAAACTGGGTCGATTAAGGTAACAGAGTGGAGTGTGAGGATAAGGAGACGTTAAGGGGAAGAAATGAGGGAATATGAGAGACCGGGGAGACGAGGAAGAAAACGGGTAGTGTATAAAAAGGGAGAGAAGATGAAAGTAGGTCAAGAGAGGTAACCAAGAGGTGTAAGAGAGGAAGGGAGGAATGAGGGGATATGAAGTAAAGGGAAGAGATCAGAGGAGAATAGAAGGAAAAGAACATGGGGAATTGGGACGGTTGTGGTAACAGGGAAGAGTTTTAGGAGCCATTTAAAGGAGTGTTGTGAAGTGAATATAATGATTGAGGAGAGGAAGTGAAGGAAACAAGCCAGAAACATAGATGCACAGGGTTTTGAAGACTGAGAAAAAAGATAAACGGTTAAAAATTATGAGAAAAAGACATAGAAGACACATGAGAGAAAGGAAATACGAGGAGAATATGAGGAAGGAAAAGTGAGCGAAGGGAGGAAGGAAGAAATATATGACCTAGAGATAATATTTGAAAAGAGGAGGCTGAAAATGAGAAGACTGGATATTGAGAAAGGAGAAACCATGTGAATAGGGAAATGGGGCGTAAGGAGGAGGAAAAATGATAGTTGTGAACGGAGGTAGGCATGGTAAAAGTTGGATGGAAACTAGGAAAGCTCAAGAGATGTAGGGATATAAGGATGAGTTAGGAAATGTATGGATAGGGAGAGAGCGAGAGGGAACGAGATGGGAAGAAGAGAAAAGGAAACCAGAAAACAACATATAAAAGAAAGTCACCAAGTACATAAAAAAAGCGATACGGAAAAATTAAAAAAAATGAGAGCAAGAATAAGTGTAAATAAGAGTCAAACATTAAAAAAAAAAACATAAAAGGAAAAAATAGCTATAGAAAAGGAATATTACAACCTTCATACAAAAACCAAAACAACAACAGCACGATGATAAAAAAAAGCACCCATTAAAAAAAGCATAGGAGGAAAAAAAAGCAAGTCATATAAAACAAGTCACATAAAAACGAAAACAACAACAGCAGCAGGGCCAGGAGGAAAAAAATAAAGACCCCCGAAATGTGAAAAATAGTTGCACATGTTGCTTTTGTGGGACGCTACGAGAAAATGGTTCGTTTAAAACTTCCTGGTAGGGACTTGTGCTAACTTTGGGTATGCTAATGCAGCCGAGTCACGGGAACGACGGAGCAGAAAATATTCCAGATTTTAGAAAAGGAAAAGTGGCGGAGAGAAAATTCCTGTTTCCCTCTGTTATGGTAGAAGAGGAAAAATGGAGAGTGGGAAAACGATAGACTAGGAAAAAAATAAGCAATGGTAGACGAAAAGGTTAAGAATTAAGAATAGGAAAAAAGATAGACTCGAAATTATAGTAAAAAGTAGACGAAGAATAAGAGAATAAATAGTAAAGAAAAAAGATAGACTAGAAAAAAGTAAAAAAAGAAGATAGACGTAGAATTAAGGTATGGAGAATAAAGATAAAGAACAAGAAGAAATGATAAACCAGATAAAAACATAAACGGTCGACATAAAATAAAATAATAAAGAGTAAAAAAAAAAACCGGTAGACTAGAAAAGCAGTAATAAAAAGTTGTAGAATGAAAGTGTAAGTGTAAGTGAAACACACACACACACACACACACACACACACACACACAGGAACACAAACACAAGCCCACACCAAAGAGACCAGAAAATATATGAAATAAAACTTGAAAGCAAACTGGCGAAAACGAAAAGTGTAAAGAGAAATCAACCCGAGGAATCATTCGTACTCCAACATGAAAAAATGGTATAGATGAACTCGAATATTGAGGGAAAAAGCTCTTATGAATAGTAAATTGCCACAGTGGAAAAGGAAGTAGTAGGAAAAAACTACTGGCAGAAAATCAGAAAGTAGGAAGAGAAGAGTAGGTTAAAAAAATACTCGAGACTGAATACAAATAGACAATTGAGAAAAAATATCGTAGAGGAGAGCAAAAGGAAAGAAAAAGAAGAAGAATAGATCTTAAAACACTGATATACTACGTCAGGGGCAGAAAAAATAGACTTAAAAAAGGACTCATGAATAAACACGCACACTAAATAGAAAAAAAATAGAGAAACAAATATTATCTTGAGGATTAAGAAAAAATAAATACTAAAAAAAAGCAGAATACTAGGCCAAAGGGTAGAAAAAAAGCTTACAAAACGCTTCATATTAAATACAAAAGAAGAAAAATCATAGCAACAACAAGACTAGTGAAAGACAAAACAAAAGAAATTATGTCTAGAATGACTGTCGCAAGGGCGTGACCCACTGTGAACAAGCCATACCAAAGAAGCATCCAGGAACACTGCTCAACGCCATAACTTGTCTCCAAAAGCTTTCTGATCCTCTGCCTTAGATTTATCGTCCTGGATCGCTTTTAGGAGTAGCAAGTAGCGGGCTTTTTTTTCATTATTGTTTTATTTTGTGCCCTTGAGCTGTCTCCTTTGCTGTAAAAAAATATATATGTAATCCCTGTCATCTACTTCTCTCCCCTCCTAACCCTCCTCTTCCTTTCCCACATTCCTTCCCAGCCCATTCTTTTTTTTCTGATTTTCTACCTTCCTCTTTTCTTCTATAATTTTCCTTCCCCTTCCTCCCTATTACGCTATACTTCTATCCCTTCTTTTTCTATCCTTTTGAGCGTGTGTAGGAATAGGAGTAGGAGAGAAGATAATTAGAAGTTATGTGTTAGAAAGAAAACAGGAAGAAAAGAAAAAAAATATGTTTGTATGTATGCTTGTATGTATGTATGTATGTATGTATGTATCCGTAGCAGCTATATATAAAAATCAAGTACAGTGAGCCAGTATTCCATGTATAGTCCTTGTGTGCGTGTGTGTGTGTGTGTGTGTGTGTGTGTGTGTGTGTGTGTGTGTGTGTGTGTGTGCGCGCTCTCTTGACCTTAAAAGAAAGCTTCCGTGTCGAGGAAAACAAAGAGAGAGCTAATATCAACAATCTCCGGGAAATTAGACAATAACTGTTAAGAGAGAGTGAGTGAGGTGAAGAGAGAGAGAGAGAGAGAGAGAGAGAGAGAGAGAGAGAGAGAGAGAGAGAGAGAGAGAGAGAGAGAGAGAGAGAGAGAGAGAGAGAGAGAGAGAGAGAGAGAGAGAGAGAGAGAGAGAGAGAGAGAGAGAGAGAGAGAGAGAGAGAGAGAGAGAGAGATTGGATAACAGCACAATACAGAATATGGAACAAGAGTTGGAAAAAAAATGAAGGGAGAGAGAGGAGGGGAGTGACAGGAAGAGGAGCTAAGAAACGGGGAAGAAAGTAGAAAGGTGATAGAGGAGAGAACTGAGCAGAGAATAGGAGAGGAAGGAAGATAAACGTAAAGAAACAAAAAAATAGCATTAGAGAAATAAAATGGTATATGATTAAGGTAGAGGAGGAGGAGGAGGAGGAGGAGTAAAGAGGGAGAGGGGAATGAGAAGAGACTTAGAGATAAAAAAAGGGAAAAAAAGAGAGTGGGAAGAAGAGATTTGAGGGGAAAAAAAGACAGAAAGAAGATGAATAGTGCGAAGAGGAATGAGATCTAAGTTAAGAGGAAGAAAAAGAGGAGGTTGAGAGGGGAAGAAGAGGAGACAGATATAAAAATAGAGAGAAAGAGGGAGAGAGAGGAAGTGGAAATAAATATATAAAGTCAAGAGGAAGGTGAAGAGAGCAAAGCAGAATTCGATTTAAGTTAAGAGGAAGAGGAAAAGAGAAGAGGTGGAGAAGTGAATATGAAAAGACACCGAGAGGGAAAAAAAGAGGAGAGAATGAGAGAATTACAAGAAATGGTGAAGAAGGAAAGTGAACTGTGGGAAGGTGAAGGAGATAGGGGGAAAGGAAAGGTTCAGCGGGAGGGGAGGTGGAGGGTGAGGGACTAAGGGGAAAGGGAGAAGGGGGAAGAGGGGGTTAGGGGGGTCACGGATACTGCAATTGACCTAAATGAAAGACAAATATTTGAAGGAGGTCGTGAAGGTCGGAAGAGATTTGGAAGGAGGAAGAGAAGGCGTGAGACTGAGGAAAGAGTGAGAAATGGAGAGAGAGAGAGAGAGAGAGAGAGAGAGAGAGAGAGAGAGAGAGAGAGAGAGAGAGAGAGAGAGAGAGAGAGAGAGAGAGAGAGAGAGAGAGAGAGAGAGAGAGAGAGAGAGAGAGAGAGAGAGAGAGAGAGAGAGAGAGAGAGAGAGAGAGAGAGAGAGAGAGAGAGAGAGAGAGAGAGAGAGAGAGAGAGAGAGAGAGAGAGAGAGAGAGAGAGAGAGAGAGAGAGAGAGAGAGAGAGACGCAGCAATGTCCCTAACTAAAACGGATTAAGTGAATGACTAATCAGATTAAAGTCGTCTTCATTTCGGCTGACTTGACTTGATCCCACGACGATCAGAGCTGACGAAACACAGCCACGGATAAATGAGAAGGTCCTTAATTAATCTGACGTACTGGGACTACGGAAAACTTGAGATTATCAGAGTGGTATGAGGCTGCTTAGGATTAGGACGGCAGGGGATTAGAAGCTGAAATTAAAGAGTAAAGTATAAAAGAACGTGAGAATAAAGGGAGGAATGAGAGATAAAATATTGAAGGTCCTTAAATAATCTGAACTACGGAAAACTTGAGATTATCAGAGGGTGAGAGAGGACTGTAGGGAAGGAAGATGATTGTAAAAGAGGGAATGGGTGAGGAAGAGAAAGGGGATAGAGTGAAAAGAGGAAAGAGTTTGATGAGTGAAGGAGGGAATGGAAGAAGAAATATAGTTGACCTTACATGTATAAAAAAAGGTCAGAATTCTTTTACTACTCTACTGTTTCTTTTTTAATATTCAAGAGTGAAGAATAAGGAAGCAGTAAATGAGTGAATAGGGAAAGGTAAAGAAGGCAGAAAAAGAAGGAAAATAGTAGAAAAGAGCTTGATAAATAGATAATGTAAGCCTAAGTGGATAAATGGGAGGAACGCAAGAAGGATTAGGGAAAAGAAAGAGAATAATGAGGTGTGTGAAAGAAGAGAAATAAGAAGAGAAGGAAAAATAATGACAAAACTGAAAAAAAAAGAACGATGAAGATAAGATAAAACAAAATCAGCGGACAAAAGGATAAATAGTTGATGGTTGGAAAAAGAAACATGAAAGAAAGTAGAAGCAAAATGATAATGAGATGCTGTAGAGAGAAAAGAAAAGTTGAACAATGAGTACGGACGAAAAGAGGAGGAGTAAGAGGAGGGAGGGAAGAGTAGCAAGATCAAGATGCTGTAGAGAGAAAAGAAAAGTTGAACGAAGTGTAGGGAGGAAAAGAGGAGGAGTAAGAGGAGGGAGGGAAGAGCAGCAAGATCATGATGCTGTAGAGAGAAAAGTTGAACAATGAGTAGGGAGAAAAAGAGGAGGAGTAAGAGGAGGGAGGGAAGAGTAGCAAGATCATGATGCTGTAGAGAGAAAAAAAGTTGAACGAAGAGTAGGGAGAAAAAGAGGAGGAGTAAAAGTAAGAGGAGGAGTAAGAGTAGCAAAATCTGTGGCTCTCTTGTCTCATTCTTCTTCCAGACTCTTACGCGTTAATTTCCGGCACACAGAACTTTCTCTCACCTAAGTAGCATAACTCTCTCTCTCAACATCTATTTACTTGCCTTGTTCCATTTTACTTATCTAACTGTTCCTTTTTCCTCTTCTTTCATTTCCTTCTACTCTTTTTTATCGTTCTTTTTTGTCTCTACTCTCTTCTGTTATCTCTATCTTCCTACCCCTTTATTTATCCGTTACCCTCCTTCTGTGTGTCCCTCTTTCTATTCTTTATCTATCTATCCATCTTTCTATCTATCTAACCCTCCCTATTTCATTATTTCTGGGGTAAGTTTTTCTCTCGTTTGTCCAGTCAGTAATCTGTAAAAGCTCTCGAGTACCTGGAAAGCATCATGACACTTGGACTCTCTCTCTTCCCCTCTGTCGCAACGTGATAAGCGCGTTGGATTACCGCGTGAAAGAGCATGAAAAAAACACACAAACAAAACACAAACGCACAGATCCCCTCATTGTTTGTGTTGAGGTAAGTTTTTCACTCCTTTTGGTTATGTTTTTGTTTTGTTGTTATTGGCCTTCACCTGTGCAATGCTATACTACTTCACCTGCCCACCGATCGCTTCACCAGGTATACTAATGACGCAATAGGCCTCACCGTCCCGTCCAACTTTATCAACATATTGCATTAAAACTGATGGAGGTTCGCGTATATACACATTTTAATGACCCCCAGCCAACAGGTATGTCCTATAATTACTCCGCCCCATAATTACCTGCATCTGACGTAATTAGGACATAAAAGGTAAGGGGACTCGCTAATATCATAAAGGAATTTCACTTACCTGATATGACAAGGTAATTGTTAAGCTAATCAGCCCGTCGCTACCTGGACGCCGAGCAGGACAGGGAAGCCACGTGAAGAGAGAGAGAGAGAGAGAGAGAGAGAGAGAGAGAGAGAGAGAGAGAGAGAGAGAGAGAGAGAGAGAGAGAGAGAGAGAGAGAGAGAGAGAGAGAGAGAGAGAGAGAGAGAGAGAGAGAGAGAGAGAGAGAGAGAGAGAGAGAGAGAGAGAGAGAGAGAGAGAGAGAGAGAGAGAGAGAGAGAGAGAGAGAGAGAGAGAGAGAGAGAATAGGTAAGGGGGTTTGAAAGGAAGGAAGCGGATGAGTGAGAGAAAGAATAGGGAAGGTGGTAGATGTAAGCATGAAAAAAAAGAACAATAGGAAGAAAAAACTGAAAAATAGAGTAGAAAGAAAAGAAGGAAGATAAAGAAAACACAAAAAAAGATGAGTACGAAAGAACAGGTTAAAAAAAAATGATATTGAGAAGCTGTAAGAGAGAACAAAAAATAGAGAAAAAGACAGAAAAAACAGAGAAAGAGAAAGGGAGAAAGCTACAGGAGGTTAGAGCAAGGTGTGAATGTCTAACTGGAGTTGCCGGGGACGGGGTAAAAAAGGAATGAGGGAAGGTGTCGCTACGGGCGTGTGAGTGGCCGGAAGGGATGAACCTCTTGACTAAATTACATTACAGACTGACGCGGCGACTCAAACGCGATTCCAGATAATAGAGCGCAGAGTGTTGTTAGCTGCTCGCTCAGAAATAATGGCCGGCGAGATTGAATTCATTACGAGTACTTAAGAGGAAGCGTAAAAATAAGGGCACGACGTTGGAGAGGCCATGGAAAGTTTTTTTTTTATCTTTGCAAAAATAGAATCGTTAATTAGGAGTTAATTTAAGTAGGGGAAAAAAAGCGAGGGTTTGGTGGTGTGTTTCAAGGTCATGGTGTGTGTGTGTGTGTGTGTGTGTGTGTGAGAGAGAGAGAGAGAGAGAGAGAGAGAGAGAGAGAGAGAGAGAGAGAGAGAGAGAGAGAGAGAGAGAGAGAGAGAGAGAGAGAGAGAGAGAGAGAGAGAGAGAGAGAGAGAGAGAGAGAGAGAGAGAGAGAGAGAGAGAGAGAGAGAGAGATACACAAAACAGAGAATGAGAAGGAAAGAAAACTGGCAGAAAGATAGAGTAAAGGAGAGTGAAAAAAAAAGTACACGAAACAAGAAATAAAAAAAGGTGAGAACGAATCGAAAATGAGTGAAAGAGAGGAAAAAACGAGGGAAAAACACACGAAATCATAATTATTTATTTTCCAAACTTTGATTAACCTGTCCGTGTCTATAAACAAGAGGTGAAGAGGTGACGCCCAAACTAATTAACTTCCTGTCAAGACTTTCATTTACGGATCGACTTTTTACCCATTTAAATAAAACTTGTGGGGGGGGGAAAGAATAAACTAAACAGAGCGATTTTTAACTCTCCCAAAACAATAAACTTTTCAGAAAACATGAAGTGGAATGAAAAAAAGAAAGAAGAAGAAGGAGGAAAAGAAAAAAAAGAAGATGAAGATGAAGATGAAGTAGAAGTAGAAGAGAAAGAGAAAGAGAAGTAGAAGAGAATGAGAAGTAGAAGAGAAAGAGAAGTAGAAGAGAAAGAGAAGTAGAAGAGAAAGAAAAGTAGAAGAGAAAGAGAGGTAGAAGAGAAAGAGAAGTAGAATAGAAAGAGAAATAGAAGAGAAAGAAGTATAGGTAATGTAAGAAGAGAGAAGTAACTAAGATAAAATGAAAAAAAAAAGATTGAAAAAGGATGAGAAAATACCACAATAACACAAATAAACCACATAAATAACAACTATCTATCTATCTATCTATCTATCTATCAATCTATCTCACCTTCTCACCTATCCCTTTGTCTGCATAGCGATCCCTCCAGCGTCTCAATGAAACAAATACCAGGAGCTTTAATTTGGCCCAGAGAGGAGCAATTTCCATTCTTGACGCATTCCCCCTCTGACGACACGAGCCTCCTTACCTCATTATAGCTCCGTGGCTCCCTTCCCGTGGCTCCCCGTGGCTCGCTTTATCTTTCTGGTACCTCCCGTGGCTTTCTGTGAGTGAGTGTGTAATTGTGTGTGTGTGTGGGGAGTTGTGGGTTAGTGGGTTTGTGTGTGAAATTATTAGTGTGTGTGAGTGTGTGTAAGGGGAGGGGGGTTGTGTGGTTGTCTGAAGTTCACTGTTGATATCGTGACTTCTTCGGTGATTTCTGGACTCAAATTCGTTTATATAATCACCATCTCCACGCCCCGCTCCTTCTGGTTTCATCTCCTCCCTTTCTCTTAACTATCCTAAACATTGTATTACTCTTGTCTCTATTTATTTTTGCCCTTGAGCTGCTTCCTTCACTGTAAAAAAACAATCTGTGTAACCAATCTTGAGTTGCGTTTTTTAATGCCTGAATTCCCAAACAAATCAGAGCTTACACACCCACAATTGATAAGGCTTCCGTAGATGTTGTGTTAGTATTTCCATGGTGGGTAGTTTAATGAGCCTAGTGATGGTGTAACAAAGCTTCTACACCATGAAACAGTAGTGAGAGTCAAACCAATCTCCTTTGTTGTCTTTGGAAATAGTGGTTGTGGGTACCGAAAGTGTCTGAGAATATGGGGTTTGGTAAGGATCTTTTATTACCAGTCTTATTTGTGATGTTCTTCCGTACACTTTTTTTTCTGCCTCAGTCTCCCCTCGTTTCTCTTCTATAAGGATTTAAAGGCAACGAGTGAACTGTGTCTTTGGTAACATTTATTTTCCCAAGGGCTTATATAGTACAGGATGCAGCTCAAAGGGCAAATACAAACAACAAAAAAACAAAACAAAACAAAAGACAAAAAAAGCTACGAGCTGTGATTTTTTTTTCCGTGGCAATATTAATATGCATTAGAGCAATTATATATTGTCTATTTTTTGGGGCACAGTGTTCTCTTGTCGTATATCATCATTTCATATATATATTTTTTGTGCGTGTTTCGTTTAAGCGTTGTTGATAAAAAGAGTTGGATTGCGTTAGTGTGTTTGATGAGGTGTCGAAATCTAACGTCACAGCATCCATGAAAATTTTTGACAGGAAGAAAAAATAAAACAAATATTCGTGTATAGATAGATGGATAGCTCGACTAGTAAACTTATATAAATAGATAGAGGGGGATATATGAATAGAGAGGTGGGTAGATAGAGACATAGACGGATAGACAAATAAATAGATAAATAGATAGAGAGATAGCTATATTTGTAAAGTAACCGGATAATATAGAAAGCTTGATAGACAAATGAATCGTCAGAGTTTTCAAGTGTTAGACGATTTACGGAGCAAGTCAATCATTTTAAACTGAAGTGAAAAAGTGCATATAGTGAAATGTTATAGAGTGAAAGACAAGCAAACGGAATAATATAAAAAGCTGAATAAATGAACAGTCAAATTTTTCAAGTGGTAGAAGACTTAAGAAACAAATTACAACCATTTCAAACTAAAGTGAAAAAGTGTATGAGGTAAAATGTATAGAGGGAAAGACAAGTAAACGGAATGATATATATAGATAGATAAATATTGAATAGTCAGATTTTTCAAGTGGTAGAAGATTTAAGGAACAAATTACAACCATTTCAAACTAAAGTGAAAAAGTGTATGAGGTAAAATGTATAGAGGGAAAGACAAGTAAACGGAATGATATATATAGATAGATAAATATTGAATAGTCAGATTTTTCAAGTGGTAGAACATTAAATTTTATGGAACAAATCACAATCATTTCAAACTAAAGTGAAAATGTATATGAGGAAAAAATGTTGTAGAGTTAAAAAAAAAGAAGATAAAGATATAGATAGATAGATAAATGTATAGTCAGATTTTTCAAGTGGTAGAACATTTATGGAACAAATCACAATCACTTCAAACTAAAGTGAACATGTATATAATGAAAGATGCTGTAGAGTTAAAAATAAAAGATAAAAAGCTAAATATATAGATAGATGCATAAAAGAATAGTCAGAATTTTTCAAGAGGCTGTAGATTTATAAAACAAGGCACCACCATTTCAACCTAAAGTAAAAAATAAACAAAGTAAAACGTTCATATATATATTTAGAGAAAGCCCTTTCCATCACGTTACCTATAGCTGAAGTAATTAATAATCAACCCTACTGGATTACGGCCTCAGATCTCATTTTTAAAATTAATAAGCCTTTTAATTTCCACACGAAGGCACTCTGTAGACACGTGGCGTTTAAAAAAAAAATAATAAAGTACGTTGATTTTTATTTCCATTATTTTGCTCTTCGCTGAATGAGGAGAGATGGGAAAGGGGAGGGAAGGGGAGGGGGAACTTGATATATGACGTTGCAGGGGAATGGAGGAAGGGAGGCAGAGAGAACGAGAGAGGGAAAGAGGGAGAGGAAGGGAGAGAGAGGGGAGGAAAATGGAGGAGAGGGGAAAATGATAAAGTGATGAGAATGTAATAAGAGTTGTGCGCGAGGGGAGGGAAGGGAAGGGAAGGGACAGGTGGCAAGAAGATGAAATGGAAAGGGGAGAAGGGAATGAGGGAAAGACTGAGCGAGGTGTGAGGGGGAGGTGTGGTAATTAATCAATCGGGGCGTACACTGGAGGGAGGGGCGCGTCTCCTCGCCCACCCTATGACCTCAACCTCGAGCGTCACTCCGAGCAAGTCTCCGTGCAGGCCCCTTTCCTATCCTAATTACCTCGTGGAAAGAGGAAAGGAGAGTGAAGAATATAAGGAAGAGGAATAATGGAAAGAGGAGAGAAAAGGAGTGAAAACAGCAGACAAGATGGAGGTTGGAAGACAGAGATAGGAAAGGAGAAAGAAAAATATACGAAAGGAGGATTATGAAAGAATGGGAGAAGGAAAGGAAAGGAAACGAAAAGAGAAGGAGGATATGGAAAAGAAAGAAAAGAAAGAAGAGGAAAGTGGATGGGGAGAAGTTTGTTGTGAGTGGATAAAGAGTGGAGTGTGGATGGCATATGGATTGTGTGGAGGAGGGGAGGATGGAGAGAGGGGGGAGGGGGTGTACCTCTCCCTCTCACCCCCTGCCCCTTCCCCAATGAGACTCCACTGACAACTCGTCTCCCAATTATCGAAGATTTAAACGTTTTTATTTTTTTGCGTTTTTCGTCTAGTTTGAACTTTTCGTGTCGGTCCATAATTACAGCTGACGGGCTTCTTCCTCCTTCCTCTTCCCTCTTCTTCCTCCTTCCTCTTCCCTCTTCTTCTCTCTCCTCTCCTCTTCTCTCTTCTCCTCCTCCCCTCTTCTCTCTTCTCCTCCTCTTCCTCTTTCTTCATCCCTTTTTATTTCTACTACTTTCTTTATTTCCTCGTGTTTCTCCTCGTTTACTTCCTTCGTTTCTTCCTCTTTTTCCTCTTTCTCCATATCCTCCTTCCCTCCCTTTCCATTCTTCTCCCTCTCTTCCTTATCTTTTTCCTCCTACATTATCTCTATTTCCTCCTCTTCCTCCTCCTCTACTTCCTTCTTTTCCTCCTTTTTCTCCTTACCCTCTTTCCCTTCCTTTCCATTCTCCTCCTCTTCTTTCTTTTCGCCTTCCTCCTACTTCATCTCTATTTCCTCCTCTTCCTTCTCTTTCTCATCATCCTCATACTCTTTTCTTCTCTTTGCTCTCCTTTCCCCCTACTACTACTCTTTTCTCCTCCTCCTTCTCCTCCCCTCCCCCTCCTCCTCCTCCTACGATTCCTCTTATTTTTCCTGCAGCTTTACTTGATTTTACCCTCAAACGCTTCCTTTTCTTTCGTCTTTTCCTTTCCTTCCTTTTCTATTAATCTTTTTCCTTTATCCCAGTCTTTCTCTTACCCTTCCTTCTCCCCCTCCTCCTCCGGCACCTTCCTTCCTATTCGCTCTACTTTCCCTATCTCTCTTTACTTTTCACTAATATTTTTTCTACTACCTTTTCTCCTCCTCCTCCTCCTCCTCCTCTTCTCCGATCTTCGTACCCTTCTTTCATCTTCCAAACTTGTCCTTGAACCTATCCCTTTCTCTCTCTCTCTCTCAGTACCAAGAAAGCGGCCTTGACTCAAAGAAGTATTGAGAGCTTCGCCTAATGGGAGATCTGATGTTTTTTAATTTACCGTAAAACCCGTGAAAGCGAGCGCAGTCGGGCTGGCGGAGGCTTACCAGCTCCCCCATATACACCTGAGCGAGTGGGTTCACGTTTTCTGGGCCCGTCTCCGCCTCAGGTAACCAATGGAACTAATGAGTCCTTTGGTATGCCTCTGCAGGGGTGCCTCGGGATCCTTAACTCTTGTCGGCCCTCGTCTCCTTCCCCGCAGGATGCCTTACGACTAAGATAGAAACAGATAGATAGATAGAGAGAGATATAGAGTGAGAGAGAGAAAGAGGGAGACAGACACACATACATACTTTTGCGTTAGTCAGTGTAGGGTAAGAGGATAGAAAGATGATGGTAAGGAAGAGGAGGAGGAGAAGAGAAGAAAGAAAGAAGAGGGAGAGAAGGAAAGGAAAGAAGGGGAAGGTGAGGTATGTTGGGAGAAAGAAACGTTGTGGCTTTAATCTCTCAAGGGAGGGCGAAAGAGGAAGAGGAGGAAGAAGAGGATAGAGAGGAGGAGGAAAGGGAAAGGAAAACGAGGAAGAGGAGGAAAACTGATGGAAAATAGAAGATGAGGAAAGAGAAGGGAAAGGTGACCACATCAATCTCAGGAGTGAATGAGGAGTAGGAGGACGAGGAAGAGGAAGAGGAGAAGGAAGAGGGAGTGAAGGAAAGCTGAGTGGAAAAAGAAAGAACTGAAATGACTCACACGGGAAGAGAAGGAAGAGATGATAGCCTCGAACTCAGGAAACTTAGGAATGAAGGAAGAGGTAGAGGAGGAAGAGGAAGAAGAGGAAGTGAAGGGATGGAGGAATCAGTAGGAGTGAAATAAATGCATATGGGAAAAGAAGAAAAAGATGATAAACGCAACCTCAGTCGTGAAGGAAGAGGAAGAGGAAGAAGAGAAGGAAAAGGAGGTGGAGAAAAAATAAATGAGAAAAGAAAGAGTGAAAGTGATACATATGAAAATAAGAAAAACGTGATAACCACAAACTCAGAAGTGAAAAGGAAGAAGACGAAGAGGAAGAGGAAGAGGAGGAGAAAAATTATGTGGAGGAAAATATAGGAGTGAAAGTAATACGTCTAAGAAAAGAAGGAAAACGTGATATCTCGAACTTAAGCGTGAAGGTGAAAGATATAGAACAGATTGAGGAGGAAGATTAAGAAGAGGAGGAAGAGGAGGAGAAGGAGGAGGTGAGCTACGCGGGGGTGCTTTGGGATGGCTTGTCAACCTCCCACGAGACCACCTGACGAGCCTAATTACCGCATATAATTAACCTTCGTGGACGAGAGAAAAAGGACGCTAATCACCTGAACTCAATTACCGGCTTCATTTTGTATCAGACAGCGACGGCGAGAGGGTGACGCGAGAGATAAGAGGAACGAGTGTTTGTGTTATGATGAACTTAACTTTGAGGCCGATGATAATGAGCACGAAGAGGAGGAGGAGAGGAAGGAGGAGGCTTGAGTTGAGGGGTGGTAGATAATAAGGAGGTGACTATACGTAGAAGTTAAGGAGAAGAGAACGAAGAGGAGGGGGGAGTGGAATAAGAGGGGAAAGAAGAGGAGGAGGATGATGTTGAGGGTGCTGATGTTAATGATGAGGATATGACTGAAGTGTAAGGAGGGTAGAATAGGTAGTTAATAAGGAGGTGAATATAGAGTGTAAGGAGAAGGGAACGAAGAGAGGGTAGAGGAGGAGGAGAAGGAACACAAAGAAACACAAAGGAAGGACAAACAACAGCAGGATAGGACTTAAGTGGGAGGAGATTAGAAAGGAAAGAATAAGGATGTGGATGAAGAGGTTAAGAAGAGGACGAAGAGAAGGTATAGAAGTAATGGGCGGAAGAGGAAGAGGAGGAGGAGAGGAGGAGGAACTGAAGAAGGAGAATGGAGAGGTGACTGTTTAAAAAAGAAGGAGGAAGATAGGTAGATGAATTATGAGAAAGGGAGACCAAGGATGGAGATAAGTATACAGAAAATGGGAAAAAAATATAATAATAAAAAAATAGAATTGAGAGATAGTAATTAAAAAAAATAAACCAGGAAGTAGGAACATTGTACAAGCAAATAAAAGAAAATTAAGTAATATAGAAAAATAAAAACATGAATAACTACCTAGCTAACAAACATTGCTTAATTAATAACTAGACAAACTAACCAAAATCAACAAAACATAAAAATAATCAGAAGAATAAAAAAACTTATCAAATCAAACCTTTATCAAACATCAACCACATTCAACAACCAACAAAAAACAAATCCATCAATACAAAACCGACACTCCTGTAAGCCGGAGCACAACTCTTTCCATCTCCCTTTCCTCTCTATTTTCCCTTTTTTCCGGCACGCAGGACCGTAGGGAGGATGTCCACGGTGCCCAGAGGTGCCAAATTGTATTGTCAAACCAAACTGACAGTGAAGAGGGGTCAGGGAGAAGGGAGTGATGAGAGGAAAGGAGAGAGGGAATGGGAGGGGGGAAGGATGGGTCAGGGAACAAGAGGGAGAGGGCTGGAGATAGGAAGGATGAGGGAAAGAGAGGTAGAAGTGGAGGTTGACAGGGAGGGGAAAGGGAGGGAAATACGAAAGGAGGAAGAGGGGAAGGGAGGAGCAAGGAAAAGGTAAAAGGGTGGAAGAAGTGAAGTGAGGACCAATTAGGAAGAGAGGAAGGGAGGAAGGAAAAGAAATAGGAAAGGACGAAGAGAGGAAGGGAGGAGGACGGGAAAGGTAGAAGGGTGGAAGTAGTGAAGTGAGGACCAATTAGGAAGAGAGGAAGGGAGAAAGGAAAACTAAATAGGGAAGAAGGATGAAGTTGAGGTACATAGAGTGAAGCCACGATGGAAAAGAGGTTAGGAGGGAAGGTGTGAAGAAGGGAAAGGAGGAGACGAGACGAGGAAAGGGAGTAATAATGTTAGCGATGGAGTACTCATAGCGACTGAGATGGTGTGAAGGAGTCAAGGGAGGAAGGGAAGGCAGGAAGAATGAGGAAGAGAAAGGCTTATTTGCTTAGTTGATAAAATAATAAATACAAAAACTCCACTATTTAATAAACCGAATACCAAACCACAGACTGTAACACCGAACAAAAGCTACACACAAAGAAAAGATTTATTCCTCTCAAAATATATCACCTTATCAATTCTCTCATCCCTTATCAGATCGCGCAAGAATCTCCTCCTTTCTGCAACTCGGTACTTCCCTTTCGGTGATGGTGTGCGCCTCCAACGACTCCTTTGTTTCTCTCGTAAGTTTGCGTTCCGTTGTCACGCCGGGTAGAGATTCACGGCCTTGGGATATATGTAAGGGAAGAGAGGACATGTATGTAGATTGAGGATGTGATTAGGTTGTTAGGAGCGAGTCGAGGCCAAGTTGAGACGTCAGGGTTAAGCTTAGCACGGATGGACAGGGCGTAGGGTAGAAGGGTCGAGGTAAGGGACGTAGAGAAAACATCGCTATTAACATCCTTTCGCTAGACGTAAACAGGTGACTAAATGAGACAGTTCACAAGGTAGAGGGTTCGGGAACAGTTACAGGGATCGTGACAAGGGACAAAACATCGCTATTAACATCCTTTCGCTAGACGTAAACAGGTGACTGAATGCGAGAGGTCACAAGGTAGAGGGTTCGGGAACAGTTACAGGGATCGTGACAAGGGGCAAAACATCGCTATTAACATCCTTTCGCTAGACGTAAACAGGTGACTAAATGAGAGAGGTCAAAAGGTAGAGGGTTCGGGAACAGCTATAGAGGTGGAGGCACGGGTCGAAGGTGCTGAAAAGATCCCTATTATCGGTTTTTTCGCTGAACGTAAGCAGGTGACAAAAGGATGAGGTCAGATGGCAGAGAGCTCGTTAGCAGTTCCCGGAATATTACGTGTCCAGGGCCTCATCAGCGGGGATTAAAGGGCGGCGAGGCGTCCCACTTGACACCAAAGCACCCAGAATCAGGCCGTTGTCTAGGGAGGTTCGCGGAGACTCACAGCGCGGAGGGATCTTGTGTGTTTTTCTGGTGTTGTTTTTACCCTGTGACCTTGTGATCTTCAGAGACTTCCTGTATTATTTTTCTCTCACCTCAATGTAGTTTTTTTTTTTACTTATCACCTCACTTATCGTATTTATTTCACTCATTTATTCGTTTTCTTTTCTCGTTTCACTTATCGATATTGTTTTCCTCGTTTATTATTTATTTTCTCATTTTATATTTTCTTTCTTATATTGCAGTTTCCTTTCGTAGTCATACAAGTGTTCTTTTTTTTTTGTTCTTCATGACAGTTTTGAGTTTTCTTTCCATTGATTTCAGTTTTTCTCTATGTTTGCGAGGTTGCATCATAGTGTTTCATCATTCACACCTACATGTATTTGTGCAAACCTTTTCATTCACCTTTGCTTCTGTTCAATGCTTTTCCTCGCCTCCCGTAAGTAAAGTTCAATAAGTAGGTTCTTTTCTTGGTTTATCATATTGTGTCTTATTTTCATTCCTTCTCTTTTCATTCTTTATTCTTTCCTTCACTTTCCACTCCTTCTTTTTATTTCCTTCTTTTTTCTTTCTCTCTCTTTTCTTTCCTTCTCATTTCCTTCTCTTTTCTTTATCACTGCCACTAAAGTTCCATAATCTTTCTTCAACTCTCTGTAATATGTCCTCTTCCTTTACTTCTTTACAATTTATCATTTCCCGTATATAGTAACTACCTTTTACATCGTTTCCTCTCACCACTGTCACTAAATTCCTGAAATTCTTGGTTCTCTCTACAGCACTACAAAAAATTCTCTAGCTATATTTTTCCAATGTTTTCCACCACCCACACCTTCCTTCTGTCTGCCCACGCTTCGCCTCTGCATGTAGCTCTCTCTCCTTTCTTCCGCCTTACATATCACAATAATATTTATCCTTCGTCTCCCACGCATGGAAGGAAAATCGATGCTCTCAGCGGACGACCGAAGCAGTTCTGGAGTTATGTGTCTGTTGGGATGTGTGGCCGGCAAAGAGAGGCAGAGGGAATCATCGCTTCTCTTATTTTTAACTTTACTAATCACGCCGGAACAGCTCTTTAGGCCGTCAATGGTTGATCGTTAACGAAGTTGGAGGACCTTTAGATGTCTGCGGAGTATCGAGGCAGTGGTGGAAGGAGAGGAGAGGAGAGGAGAGGATGAGAGAAGCGTAGAGGCTGATGAATATGTATTGAATGAGTTATGTATCACGGTGAAAGGAAAGGTGTGGAGTTAAAAGCCTCCTAGATACCCAGAGTGTAGAAAGGCGTGGAGCAATAGGAAAGGAGAAGATGAGAGAGACGTAGAGGCGGACGAATATATTATAAAGTCACGAGTTATATACCACGGTGGATAGGGAGAGGCGAGGAGTTAAAAGCCTTCCCGATATCAGAAGTGTAGCAATGCCGCGGTGGAAAAGAGGAGGAGGAGAGGAGAGAAAGGACATTGAGGCAGACAGAAATACATTACAAGCCAACTGTATACCTTGATCGAGGAAGAAAATAACAATGAAGAGTACGTACTGAAAATAATAAAATGAACAAACAAGAGAAAGGAGAGTTACTAAGCCGAACCATGATAGGCAACAGAGAGAGAAAACAACCCCGATCATATAACATGTTGAACGAAGACCAATTTAATAAAGAGTACATAGGAAAAAGAATACAAAAGAACGAGATAAATAGATAGATGAAGTATAAAATATAAATATAATATAGGCAATGCGATACCAAATTAAATAAAACAGAAATACGTTGAATAAAAAGTCTGAAAATTGGTTTGGTCAGACGTGGAGAAGCGATTGACAGATATAGGTTAAGCTTGATTATATATAGCACGGTCAAAGAGGAAAGTAGGCTACGGAGTCCCATATATAATAATGATAAGAGGGGAGACGATGAGGTAAGGGCTTAGACTAGATAAATAAGACCCTGACGACGCGGAAGGCTTTCGTTCGCTGGGTAGCTAACAAAAACGGGTGACTGTACGACCGGTCCAAAAAGGAGGGAAGGAGATGACACAGAAAGACGAGAGACAGAAGTAGGTGGAAAAACGTCAAGGGGGGAAAATATAATAAGAAATACACGAAGGAAAATAAATAATAATAACACGGACATAGGAATAATAAACGAGGGAGGCAGGGAAAGGAGGGAACACGACAATTAATACAAGAGGATAAGATTGCGTAAGGGTCACCTATGGAAAGGAGAATAGAGAGAAATAGAGGACTGACGTAAGGAAGGAGAGAAACTGAGAGGCAGAACATAGCAAAGAGGTTTGCCATAGAGGAAAAAAAGAGGTTACAGGATTGCATAAGGCAGTAGACACGGCAATCAATACATGAGGATAAGATTGCATTAGGGTCACATATGGAAAGAAGAGTGAATATAGAGAAAGAATTGACGTAAGGAAGGAGAAAAACTGAGAGGCTTAAAATAACATGCAGGTTTGTCAAAAAAGATAATGGGGACAGGAACGTATATATAGAAAGAATGAATAGATGTGGATATAAAAAGGACTGACATGGGGATTACACTGAAGACATGGGGACATGAAAAGGTAGAGCTGTGATAATTAAGAACGAAAAAAAAAAAAGCGGGTGCAATACATGATGGAAAAATATTAGATAGAGCTCAATAGGATTTTGACGCAGACCAATATAGAAAAGAAAAAAGAGAGAACGATTATAATGTTGGCTAAAAAAAAAAAATATATGTATGTGCTAAAAATGAAGCAATGACAATTAGAACGAAGAAAACGGAAACAGTTGCATTATATGAGAGAGCAATATTTGACAGCTTTACAGGATTTTGATGTAGACCAATAAGAACATAAAAACATAAGAACATAAGAACATAAGAGTCTGCAAGAGGCCGGTAGGCCTGAACGAGGCAGCTCCTCTGAACCTAAGCTCCCGTGTAGCTCCCGTGTATCTAACCCCAACTAATATCGCTGTCCATGAATTTATCTAATCTATTTTTGAATGTGACAATTGTATTGTCACTCACCACATGACTACTAAGCCTATTCCACTCATCCACCACCCTGTTTGTAAACCAATTTTTGCCTATGTCCTTGTTGAATCTGAATTTATCCAGTTTAAACCCATTACTTCGTGTCTTACCCGGTTCTCTTACCAACAAAACCTTATGAATGTCTCCCTTATTAAAGCCCTTCATCCATTTATAAACATCGATCATGTCTCCACGCACCCTTCGCCTTTCTAGAGAATGCAAGTTTAACTGTTTGAGTCTTTCCTCGTATGGCAAGTTTCTCAACCCCTGAATCATCTTAGTCATCCTCCTTTGCACTGATTCTAACATTTTGATATCCATTCTATAGTAAGGTGATCAGAACTGAACCGCATAGTCAAGATGAGGTCTAACTAATGCTAAATATAGTTTGAGGAAGACTTCGGCGCTTCTGTTGCTTACGCTCCTTGAAATAAATCCCAGTACCCTATTTGCTCGATTGTAGCGGTGTACCTTGGGGCGTTTAAAGGGCGTTGATTAAGACTTCAGCTTCCTTAAGGCGAATATATTCTTAGCCTATATGTACAAGGAGCGTCGGAGCGAGAGCGACTGTTGTTGTGTGTCAGTCGGACTCTCGTGAAGGAGTGACGAGCTACAGGTTGGAAAATAATTGTTACAATTGGTCACGTATGTCAAGGTGACCTCTACGCACGATGAAATGCTTTGTATATAAAACAGAGACGGTAAACACTGACGGATGACATTTCTATAAGGTGGCGTGATCTATCTGTCGTGGTTTTTTTCCATTGACAATTGTATGCCTAACTCGTGGTGATACTAAATAATAATAATAATAATAATAATAATAATACATTGACATCCTACTATAACACGATTTCTAGCTTGAATGCATTGTGCCCTTGGACGGAGATCAGAGCTCACTAAGACCCCTAAATCCCTCTCGCACCCAAACCTGCTTATGAGAGTGTCATTTAAGCAATAGTTATGAGAGGGGTTGCTCCTACCTACACTCAGAATACTGCACTTCCCTACATTGAACTCCATCTGCAATTTATCCGCCCAGTCATACAATCTGTTTAGTTCACCCTGGAGAATACTAGCGTCCTGATCCGACTCAATTACTCTACTGATCTTGGTATCATCTGCAAACATACTGACATCACTACTAATTCCTGTATCTAAGTCATTGATATAAATAATAAACAAAAGTGGAATTGATACCGAACCTTGTGGGACCCCACTCATAACACATCCCCAGTCAGATCTTTTACCATTGATTTGTACTCTTTGCTTCCTATTGCTAAGCCACGCCTTGACCCAGTTCAGAACTTTACCCTCTACTCCGTGAGCCTGTAATTTAAGCAACAGTCGTTGGTGAGGAACTTTGTCAAACGCTTTACTAAAATCAAGATAGATTTCATCATAATTTTCATCTCTGTCTACCGTCTCAAATACTTTATTGTAGAAGGACAAGAGATTGGTGAGGCATGACCCACATTTCGTGAACCCATGCTGCGAGTCGTGAATTAAGCTATGTTTCTCTAGATGCTCCCGAATGTTCCTGGCTATTATGGACTCCAGCATCTTGCCTATAACCGATGTTAAGCTAATTGGGCGATAGTTTGAAGCAACTGACCTGTCCCCCTTTTTGAAAATCGGCGTCACATTATCTACCTTCCATAGGCTCAGCACATAGCCAGTATTTACCGACATCTTAAAGATGTCGGTTAGTGGGTCACTGAGTACATTACCTAATTCCTTTAATACCCTCGGAAATATCCCGTCAGGACCTGGCGACTTGTTCTTCTTAAGCTTATCTATCTCATCCTGGTAATGATTATATATCAGCCTGGTAGTGATTATATCCCTCTATTTATCGCCATCCCCTCCCTCGTACACCTGAACCCTTTCCGGAATAGTCGTTCGATCCCCTTGTGTGAATACTGAAAGGAAGTAGTCGTTCAACAATGTGCTCATATTTTCGTAATTTTCTACTAGCTCCCGTCTTTGTTTTCAGCGGTCCAATTTTCTCCCGTGTTTTTGTTCTATACATCTGAAAGAAGCCCTTAGGATTACTTTTCGCCTCATTTGCTACTTTGATCTCATAGTTCCTTTTTGCTATCCTGGTGTTTTTCTTAACTAACCCACTCACTCACTCACTCACTCACTCACTCACTGACTAAAAATGGAGGAGGACTAATGAAACTTTCTCTTTGATCGCATTGATAGAAGTAGAATATTTTTGTGAGTAGTTCTGTTAAAATGTCACATGTATATTTAATTTTCCTTCCCTAAGACCTACTACTTTCTTAGCAATAATCATATAAGCCTGGAAGGAACGCACCCGGGCTCTGAATGAATAATTGATTTTTTTTTCTTGTTTAGTTAGTCAGGTAAATCTAATTAAAACATTTTCTTTTATACTCAGAGTTGGCATATGAAGGTACGAAGAGACGAAGAGGCAGAAAGACAAGGTAATGTGTGACTATTATTTTTGCTTCTTTTCTCTCTCTCTCTCTCTCTCTCTCTCTCTCTCTCTCTCTCTCTCTCTCTCTCTCTCTCTCCTTTTTTCATCCGTTTTTCTCTCTATTTTTCCATGTTTCTGTTATTTTTACTCTCCTCCCTTCCTCTATCTCTCTCCTTCCGTTTCTCTCTTTTTTTTTATGTCTCTCCATATTCGTTTTCCTTTTTCGGTTTCTCTCTTTATTTTTATCTATCTCTCCCCGTCATATTCGTGTCCCTCTCTTTCTTATTTACTCTTTATTTTTCTCTATCTATCCCCGTCATATTCGTTTCTCTTTCTGTTCCTATCTCCTTTTCTCTCTATATTTCTATTTAATATTCGTTTCTCTCTCCTTCTGTTTGTTTCTCTTTTTCTCTCTATCTCTTCATGTCATATTCGTTTCTCTCTCTTTTTCCCTCTTTCTTCATGTACTATTAGTTTCCATCACTCTTATCTCTTTTATTTATTTTTATCGTCTAATGTGAGGCGCGAGGGGCGGAGAATAGCACGGTGCACCTCATAACCTCCGCTCTTGTCACCCGCTTATGATCGAACGCCGTGATATATTGTCGCGTTAAATGATGAATCGTGACGGTGATGCGATTTTCACTCCACCTTTCCGATATTTTGTTTTTCTTAACTTGCTGTCCTTTTATCGCGCGAGTCCGGTTCTTTCTCTCCCTTCTCTTCTATTACAATCACTTCTCTTCTTATCCATGTGCTAGGTTTTATATATTTTATCCTTTTATCGCGTGAGTCCGGTTCTTTCTCTCCCTTCTCTTCTATTACAATCACTTCTCTTCTTATCCATTTGTTAGGTTTTATATATTGTCTTCTTTACAACGGAGGAAGCAGCTCAAGGGCAACAAAAATAAAGTGTAGAAAAAAACCCCGCTAACCGCTGCTCTTATAAAAAACGAAGTAAAGAGTAGCCAAAAGAGAGGTCGATTTCGGGTGCTTCTACTTTTTTTTAATCACTTTTTCGTCTGCTTTCCTTTCCTCCTTGTTTTAGATTTTCTTCTTTTTATATAGTTTGCTTAAGTGAAACTCCCTTTTTCGTCTGCTTTCCTTTTCTCCTTATTTTATATTTTGTTCCTTTTATATAGTTTGCTTAAGTGATATTCCCTTATTCGTCTGCTTTCCTTTCCCCCTTGTTTTAGATTTTCTTCCTTTTATATAGTTTGCTTAAGTGAAACTCCCTTTTTCGTCTGCTTTCCTTTCCTCCTTATTTTATATTTTCTTCCTTTTATATAGTTTGCTTAAGTGATATTCCCTTTTTCGTCTGCTTCCCTTTCCCCCTTGTTTTAGATTTTCTTCCTTTTATATAGTTTGCTTAAGTGAAACTCCCTTATTCGTCTGCTTTCCTTTCCCCCTTGTTTTAGATTTTCTTCCTTTTATATAGTTTGCTTAAGTGATATTCCCATTTTCGTCTGCTTTCCTTTCCCCCTTGTTTTAGATTTTCTTCCTTTTATATAGTTTGCTTAAGTGATATTCCCTAGTTCGTCTGCTTTCCTTTCCTCCTTATTTTAGATTTTGTTCCTTTTATATAGTTTGCTTAAGTGATATTCCCTTATTCGTCTGCTTTCCTTTCCTCCTTGTTCTAGATTTTCTTCCTTTTATATAGTGTGCTTAAGTGAAACTCCCTTTTTCGTCTGCTTTCCTTTCCCCCTTGTTTTAGATTTTCTTCCTTTTATATAGTTTGCTTAAGTGATATTCCCTTTTTCGTCTGCTTTTCTTTCCTCCTTGTTTTAGATTTTCTTCCTTTTATATAGTTTGCTTAAGTAATACTCCCTTTTTCGTCCCTTTCCGTGCCCTTTAGCCACCATCCCTTTCTTTCTTCAGGTCAGAGTCACATTAGATATTTCACATTTTCTTCCGCATCATCAAGTTATCACAAGGTCACTGAGTAAGACGAAAATACAAACAAGAGAGACGTGGACAAGTGGAAGTGGTGCATGCCATGATATAAATAACTTGCCATACAAAATGAGTGTCCGTTTAGGCAGCATCCTCGACACTTATTCTGCCAGCTGTTAGCGAAGAGGTGATGAGGGATGAGGAAATCAGTACAGCAGCGGCCTACTTACTAACACATTACTGTCTAAAAAAAGGACAGTAATTACGCATGCGGAAATCTCTCTCTCACATCCCTTATGCATGGAATTCGAGAGCTGCAAAATCCACAAATGCACGCAGGAAAGTGAATAATTCTGCGACCCTTGTTTTCTCTCCTCATTCTTAAATATGCCAGGGAAGAGAACGCCTCATTTTCTGCTTCCGACTCAACCAAAAAATGCCGCGTAATGAACGAGTCTCAACAACAACGGCTATTTTCGACACAAACATGAATGTAATTTCGAATAATTTAGGGCAAGAGAGAGAGAGAGAGAGAGAGAGAGAGAGAGAGAGAGAGAGAGAGAGAGAGAGAGAGAGAGAGAGAGAGAGAGAGAGAGAGAGAGAGAGAGAGAGAGAGAGAAACGGAGACAGAGAGAAAGGGAGAATGAAAGGGAGTGACAGAAAGAAAAAAAGAGATAAAGAGAAATAAACTGGGACAGAAAGAGAGAAAAAAGACATGCAAATACAGATCCAGAGACACAAACAGGAAAAAAATTACAGAAAACCTCCTGAAAAACGCACACAACAACAAAAAAAACAGACAAAAAGACAAGACAAAAGCCCGCACACTACCCACAAACACAAACACACACACATACAGGTAGTAAGCAAGCAG
>NC_066563.1:5879742-5964299 GCF_024679095.1 Eriocheir sinensis
TTTGTGTGTGTTGATATTAGGACCTTCAGAGCAGCACAAAGGCATAACGTTGGGCTTGGCAGGAGGACGCTGGACGGTGATACGGACGCTGATCAATGTCTTGTGTAACAGTCAGGGCGGGAGAGGAAGAGGAGGTGCCGGGCGTGGTGGTAGTGGTGGTGGTGGTGGTGGTTGGGTGGGGTACTGTATACTCTTCATTCCTTCCTCATCTTCCTCCTTCTTCTCCTCCTCTTCGTGTTGTTCTTTCCTCTTACTTTTTCCTGTTTTATTTTTTCCCCCTTTTCTTTTCCTTCTCATATTAACTTTTCTTGTTATGTTTTTTTTTTCTTTCATCTCTGCTTTTTTCTACTTTTTTCTTGTTTTCCTCTTTACATCCCCTCTTTCTTATTTTTCACTTTATTTTTTTTACTTTTTCCTGTTTTATTTACTATTTTCTCTTACTCTTTTTTTTAACCTTTTAATTTACTTTTTCTCTCTCTGATATTTCCTTATTTTCTCTCACCTTTCTTTTTTTCCCACCTCGTTTTCTTGTCTTTATTTAGTTTTTCTTTCACTAGTTTTACCTCTTTTTACTCTTTCTTGTTCGAATTCCTCCCTCCTCTCTTACTTTCATCATTTTTAACACTTTCGTACGATGATTTTTCTTCTCCCTCTCTTTCCTTCATCTTTTTCATTTTTTTTTCTCATCCTCTTTCTCTTCTTCCTCCTCGTCGTCCTCCTCCTCCTCCTCTTGCTTCTTTTCCTGGATTTTTGACTCTCGTTGGTTCTCTTCCGGCTTCTCCGATTTCACCTCCCCTTCCTCCTTTCCTCCTTCTCCTCTCCTCCTCCTCCTCCTCCTCCTCTCCTTTTCCTGTTTCTTTGATTCTAACTACTCCCCTTCCTGCTCATTTTCTCCTCCTCCTCCTCTCAGCTTTCTTTGCCATTCTTTTTTTCTTCTTCCTTCTCTTACTGTTTCATTTATTTTCCTGTTTAATCTGTTTTTCTTTTTCTTTTACTGCCATTTTCCATTTATCTTTATTTTTATTTTGTTTTTGTTCTACTGTTTCTTCTTCATTTCCTTTTCTTTTCGTCTCCCTTTTCCCTTTTTTTTAGCATCATTGTTTTCTTTTCCTGTTTTCATGGTGGAGCAAAATTATTTCCGCATTCCGTTCTCTTATTTTTTTTCTATATATGTCTATATTTTCCTATTTGTTGCCTATTTCCTTTTACTTCTTCGATCCTCTTTCTTCCAGCATTTCATATCATTTGTCCAAGTTTTTTAGCACCATTATTTTTTTCCTGTTTTCATTTCGAAGCATAAATATTTCCGCATCCTGTTCTCTCATTTCTTCTCTCAATATGTCTTTAATTTCCTGTTTGTTGACCATTTACTTTTATATTTTCCAGTCTTCGGTTCTTTTCCTTCCAGCATTTCATATCATTTGTCCAAGTTTTTCAGCGCCATTCTTTTCATTTCCTCTTTTCATTTCGAAGCATAAATATTCCCGCATCCTGTTCTCTCATTTTCTTCTCTATATGTGCTTCTAATTTCCTGTCTCGTCACTTTTCTTTTAGTGTTTCGATTCTCTCTCTTCCCAGATTTTCATAATAAGCTTTTTGTTGTTTCGTATAAGCAGTGAACACGGGAATTCGTAGCACAGTGCAATACCGATCAAATTTGCAATCCAATTCTGCGAGATTTTACTAAGAACGGCGTGCGTGTGTCTCCTAATGGCGGGAAGTTTGGTAATAACTGTTTCTGAAGTTCTCTCGTGTGATTGTGTCTGGGGTTGGCGCTTTCTTATCCGAACCTGTGTGTTATCATTTGTGTGCTGTCCTGTGTTCATGAGAGGACTAGGCTGTTCTGTGCTGCTCCACTTTTTATTTTTCTTGTGTTTGCGGGCTATTTTTTTTGGTTTTCTGCTTGCATTTTTGTGGATTTTTTTATGTTTTTTGTCCCTTGTCTTGCCTTTTTTTCGGAGATTTTTGTTTTATGCCGATTTTTTTTGTCTTTTTTTGCTACTTTTTCTCGTTTTTGCACTTAAGCAACTTCCAATACTGCAAAAAAAAAAAGAAAAAAAAAGAAGTTAAGACATATTCATATTAACGTATTTAAGAATTAACTTATGTGCTGTGTTATTTTGAAGCCTTTAAGTTGCAATAGTGTTTTCTAAGTAAACATTGTCATTATAAGCGTTTTCTTTGTATATATCGGGTGTTACTTTCATATGGTGCTCATCTTGTTTTTCTTTCAATGTCGTTTTCTTCAATTTTCTTACCCTTTTCTTTTTTATTACGTTTATTGTTTTCTGTTCTTTCTTCACCTAGTCCTTCTTTTCTGTTTTCGTCTTTTTAAGGTGTCTATATCTTTCTTCTATATTTCCGGAAGAAGAGGAGAAAGAGAAAGAGGAGGAAGAGGAGGAGGAAGAGGAAGAGGAGGAGGAGGAAGAGGAAGAGGAAGAGGAAGAGGAGGAGGAGGAGAAAGAGGAAAAGGAGGAGGAAGAGGAAGTGAACTAAGAGGAAGTAAAAGGCGAAGAGGAGAAGGAGGAAGAGGAGAAGAAGGAGGAGGAGGAGGAGGAGGAGGAAAAGGAGGAGGCAGAGGAAATGGACTCGGTAGAAGTAAAAGGCCTATCTTAATGTCGTCCTCCTTTTACGAAAAAACAAAACAAAAACTGTGTTGAAGACTTTAGTGTATTTTGTCGTATTAGTTCAGCAGGTAACCTCATTTGGCGCTAACAAGACAGCCTGACTATTCTGTTTGATCGGCGTGTTCAAGCGTTTTATGTCCCGCTCGAAAAAAAAGGATGTGTAAATCATGGAACACAGGACACAGAATTTTTGAGGGAGAGAGAGAGAGAGAGAGAGAGAGAGAGAGAGAGAGGGAGAGGGAGAGGGAAAGGGAGGGAGAGAGACAGAGACAGTAAACAAACATACATACAGATAAACAGGCAAACAGACAGATAAAGAGATATAGACAGGGAGACAGACATACTATGAGAGAGAAAGACACCCCCCCCCAAAAAAAAAAAGAAGCAAAAAACAGGCAAAGAGAGAAAGAGCGACAAAGGAAGAAAAAGAGAGCGACAAAAACGGACAAAGAAAAGGAAGAAAAAAACTCTAATGAACTTTTACACCTGTTTCTCTTGCCAGGTATTCACACACACACACACACACACACACACACACACACACACACACACACACACACACACACGTCCTCCCTTAACCCCCCCCCCCCCACACACACACAACCCCCCATATACATAACACCTCCCCCCACAACCTCCCCTTCTTCCCCCACCCTACCCTTCCCACACACACATTTCCACACCATATTTACTAGGCCGTCAGCCAGGGAAATCCTATGAGGTGAAGGAAGGAATTACCGGTAGGGAAAAACATATTATATCCCTCAGCCAACTCAGTGACTCCATTATATTGTTGACGCCGAAAGGAGAAGGAGAAAATGAGGACGAATAATAGTGTGTGTGGGAAAGAATATATGGAGAGAGAGAGAGAGTGAGAGAGAAAATACTTGATGATTCTCTCTCTCTCTCTCTCTCTCCAAAACTTGCATGATAAAGACTCAAACTTTCTCTCTCTCAAACCTCCTCTTCCTCTTTCTTCTTTGTTTCTTCCTCTCTTGCTCCTCTTCCTTTCGTCTGTCTTGTTTCCTCTTCCTTTTTTTTTATCTTGTCTCTAGTTCTTACGTTGTACTTTCTTTTCGTTGCTTCCTTTTTCTCGCTATTTCTTTTAAACTTTTCTTTGATATTTTTATTCTTGTATATTTCTGGTGATTTTATCGTTCTCTATAACTTCCTTTCTTCCTTCTTCCTTCTAATGCTTTCTTTCTTCCTTTTCGTCGCTATATTCTCCTTTTCCTCCTCTGTTTCAAGCTCTTTTTATTATGTCTCCAACTTCCTCTTTTATCTCTTCTTTTCATCGTCTTTTGTTTCGTTTTTTCTTCTACATTTGGTCCGTTCTTTCCACCTCCCTTTTTATCTCTTTTTCTCTCTTCTCATCATTTGCGTGTTTTTTGGTCATATTCTTGGTATTCTTGTCTTTTCCTTCCTCTGACTCTTCTTTTTATTATCGTTCTTTCTATCTTTTGTCCTTCCTTCGTTCCCTGCACATTAATTGTCTTGTTCCTTCCTTCTCATCCCTCTTTTTATTCTTGTCTTTCCTTCAAATCATTTTCGCATCTCACGCTTTTGGTATTTTTTTTTCTTTCATTATTTTCTCTCTCCAACGTTTTTATCCTTTCTTTTTTTCTTTCTTCCCTCAGACTTTCCTCCTTTTGTTTTTTGTACCACCTTCCTGTTTCCTCCTTCTCTCTTTCTCGGTCTCTCTCCACTCTCTCTTCCTTACGTCTTCCTCCCTCCTCCCTCCTTTCCTTTCCTCTCCTCCTTCGTTCTTTCATTTCCCAGTATCATCTCTCTCTCTCTCTCTCTCTCTCTCTCTCTCTCTTCCTTTCTGTCTAACTTTTCTTGCTTTTTTTCTTCGTTTTTTCACTCCCCTCTTCTTTTCTGATACACTTTCCCTTCCTCCTCCTCCTCCTTCCCCTTTGCTGTGAAGACGTGGAAAGATAAAAATGAAATCCTCATAAAAAAGATAGAGAAAAATAGTAATTATTCAGACTTTAGTGATTGATGTGCGATGAAAGTCGGAGAGGAAGAAGAAGAAGAAAAAGAACATAAGAACATAAGAACATAAGAACGTTAGGAGTCCGCAAGAGGCCAGTTGGTCTACACAAGGCAGCTCCTGTAATCCTAACCCCACCTTACCTCACTATCCATGAATTTATCCAACCTCTTCTTGAATGTATCTATGGTATTGGCACCCACAGCATGACTGCCAAGTCTATTCCATTCATCCACCACTCTATTGGTAAACCAGTTCTTGCTTATGTCTTTGTTGAATCTGAATTTATCTAACTTAAATGCATTGCTATTGCTATTGCTATTGACATCCCCTTTATTAAAGCCTTTCATACATTTATAAAGAAGAAGAAGAAGAGGGAGAGGAAGAGGAGGAGGACGAGGACGAAGAGGAGATGCAGAAGAAAATAATAATAATAAGAAAAATAAAAGGAAGAAGAAAAGAAAAAAAAAAGAAAGGAAAAGGTATATGAAGAGGAGAAGGAAGAGAAAAATAAGGAGAAAGATTAGAAAGAAAACAAGAAAAGAAAGAAGAAAGAAGTCCAAGGAATGAAAACAATAAATCATGATGAGAAGGTAATAGACAAAAAAAAAAAAACGAAACTACAAACCAGATTTAGAAAAAAATATAAGAAAATCACGGAAGGGTTAAACAAAGACGAAATAAAAATGAAAGCAACCCCCACAAAAAAAGCAAAAAATAGCATTATCGTGACAGGGAAAAAGATACATGTAAGGATTCGCAAGTCAAGCTACGAGGAATGGAAAGAGCAGAGGACGATAAAACAATTGCTTATAAAACATCGAACGTTAATACGAAGAAGCCGGGCTAAAAATAACGAAAATCAACCCTCGTCACGCGACACAGGTAACACGCTACACCTGGAAACACACTCTGGTGGATTGTCGTCCCGCGCAACACAAAGGGATTTCACACCACCACCGCCACCACCACCACCACCAACAACAACAACAACAACAGCACCACCACCACCACCCTTGCTATCACCACTGCAAGGGGAATAAGAAAGTGGAAGGGTCTTGTCAGCAATAATAATAATGATAATAATAATAATGATAATGATAATGATGATTTAATAATAAAAGTAAGAAGAGAAAGAAAAAGAAGAAGGCAAAGAGGAAGAAGAAGAAGAAGAAGAAGAAGAAGAAGAAGAAGAAGAAGAACACGAAGATGATGATAATAATGATAACAATAATAATAAGAAGGAGAAGAAGAAGAGAAATAAAAAAAAGAGGAAGAATAGGAAAAGAAGATGAAGAGAAAACAAAGAAGACAACGAAGATGATAATAAGAATGATGAAGAAGAACGAAAACAATTATATGAAAAATCACCATGACCAAAACCACCACCACTACCACCACCACCACCATCACCACTACCACCACCACCACCACCACGTCTCTGTTTGTCTAGTAATTCATCAGGAGGCAAGTTGACCTTTTTGTTATTGAGCCAGTGATTCTGCACCTCGTCATTCCCTGCCTTACTCAGTGCCAAGAAATGTTGACTCTTATTTTTCATTCATGGGCATAATAGCGTGAAGAGGAAGTGGATTAATGAAGAAGGTACAGGCGAGGAAAAAGATGTATCTCAACCAATCTCTGTCTGACTCCTTGTTTTTTTTCCTTTTGTTTTTCTTCTTCTTTCTCCTTCTGCTTTCATTCTTCATCCTAAGTCTCTTCCTTTTCTCCTCCTCCTCTTCTTCTTTCTTTTCCTTCTTTTTCTCTTTCATCTCCTTCTTCTCTTCCTTCTCCTTCTCCTTTTTTCTCCTCCGCCTCCTCCTCCCCCCCTCCATTTTCAAACATATATTCCAGGCGATGATGAAAATTGATGCTGTTATCACCCCAAAGAGATGAAAATAATGTCGGAAATGTGTGTTGTTTGTATGCTCGTAATTTTTCTCTTTTAAATATTCGTGTCTGCATTTCTCTTTCAAATTTCCTGCTGGTGAATGTTGTATCGAAAAGATGTTTCCTGGAGGTTGTTTTAAGCCCACACACACACACACACACACACACACACACACACACACACACACACACACACACACACACACACACACACACACACACTTGTTTTCCTCGTCTGTCTTTATATGTGTCTGTGTGTGTGTGTGTGTGTGTGTGTGTGTGTGTGTGTGTGTGTGTGTGTGTGTGTGTGTCCTTGTTTTCTGTTTCTTTCCTTATCAGACTTCTCCATCTTTCTCTCACTCTGGCTATTTTTCTTTTCGTCCCAGTTTCTTCTTTTTCCCCATTTTTATTTATCATCCTCCTCTCGTGTCTTCGATTATCTTATTTCTTTTTCCATTTATCTTCACTTTATTATTGCTCCCCCTTCACTTTTATAACCTTTTTTTCTATCGTTCTTTTTCTCTATTTCTCCTCTTTATTCTTATTTCATTGCTCTGTTCTTCTCCTTTTCCTTCGCCTCGCTTTTCAACGCCGCCCTTCACATCACATTTACCTGAAGTTCTGCTTTCATACCTGCTTTCCCTCTGTCCACCTGTCTCATTACCGCTTGCCGTCCTGTCCTGCGTGTTTGCCTTTGTGCATGTGTGTGTGTGTGTGTGTGTGTGTGTGTGTGTGTGTTAGTCTCGCTTCTTCACTAATCTCTTGAATCATTTGCATACACACCAACACACACACACCAACACACACACACACACACACACACACACACACACACACACACACACACACACACACACACACACACACACACACACACACACACACACACACACACACATATCTTTTCTCTTTCTCTCATTCTATTCATGATAATCA
This sequence comes from Eriocheir sinensis, assembly GCF_024679095.1. Taxonomy (NCBI): domain Eukaryota; kingdom Metazoa; phylum Arthropoda; class Malacostraca; order Decapoda; family Varunidae; genus Eriocheir; species Eriocheir sinensis. The sequence goes on from NC_066563.1 coordinate 5,887,189, forward strand.
ACTCATTCTACCACAAACTATTGTCTGTTTTTATTTTACTCGGCAATAAAATTAATCATATATAAACGAATAATTACCTTAATGGCGATACATAACTACCGGAATAAAAATAACAATGATAATAATAATGATAATGATAATGCTACTCTTCTTTATATGCAAAAACAGAGATATTGTAGTCTTGCTTTCCTCTTATATTACCTTTGAGGTGTCTAGTTGTTGTAAAAACGATTAATAACAATAACAAAAAAAAAAAAAAACGAGACCGAGGATAACAGGGAACGCAAGACACCAAGGATGGAAGGAAACGCGAGAGACCGTGGAAGTGTTATCATGTAAAGCTTATGACGACCACCTCTTTGACGCCGCCAGCAACCAGGGTCCGCGGTGCCACCTGCTGCATCCTGGCGACCTTGAAGCTGAGTGGGCACGATGAGGTCAAGGCTAGGATCATAAATTCATGCAGGTCATTTTTCTTGTCGCCTCGCTGTTTCGGTCTCTGTTTCTGTGTCGCAGGGAGGGAGGGGGAGCATGTGTGTGTGTGTGTGTGTGTGTGTGTGTGTGTGGAAGGAAGGAAGGAAGGAAGGGGGAAGGCTTAACGTGGAGGGAGAGGAGCTTAAAGAGGAGAGAAATTGGAAAGGGAGGGAAGCGAGATGTAATTTGTGCAGTCGTCCTTTCCTGTGAGTGACTAGCAACGGAGGGGCGGGGTGTGTCGCTGTTATTATTATTATTATTATTATTATTATAGATATAGTAGTAGTAGCAGTAGTAGTGGTAGTGGTAGTAGTTGTAGCTGTAGTATTAGTATTAGTAGTAGTATCAGAATATTATGCAACTAAATACGTCTTCTGAATTTAGTTTTCTATTTAACCTTCATGGCTCAAATTTTAACGTTAATATAAATGAGCGCCATGAAATAATTTCCACCATGTAAGGAAAATATGAGTGTGAGGAGGAAGATCGTGATATGAAAAGACGAGAGGTGAGAGAAAGGAAAAACAGAGGGAAATATAGGAGGGGAGTATCCAGAAATAGAAAGAAAATTAGGGAGGAGAGGGAAATGGAGGTGGTAAGGAGGAGAGGAGGAGAGAAGAGAAAACTGTATACTGATGGAGAGAGGAAGATAGGGAGAGACATATGAAGAAAGAGATAAATGAATGAAGTATAAAAAAGGGAAGTTTGAGGGAATGGAAGAGGCTGATGAAGGATAGAGAGGAGGAAACTAGAAGAAAATGGAGTATAAATAGAGAGATATACATTAAAAGAAAGGAGGTAAACATAAGAAACGATAAAATACAAAGATAAAGATGCGACAAAAGAGGAATAGGAGGTTTTTAAGAGGGAAAGAAGGAGGAGGAGGAGGAGGAGGAGGGGAGCTAGGTAAGGCTTAAGGCGTTCTACAGGTGAAATGAGGACTGCCTTACCTTGAACTGCCTCCCCCTCCCGTGTGTCCAACTCCTCAAGGTAAAGTTTCCTTGTCTGGGTAATTTATTGGACGTGATGGACTCCTTTTTGTTAGCCTCCTTTGTGTTCCCCTGAGAGAGAGAGAGAGAGAGAGAGAGAGAGAGAGAGAGAGAGAGAGAGAGAGAGAGAGAGAGAGAGAGAGAGAGAGAGAGAGAGAGAGAGAGAGAGAGACTTTTTTGCTTTTTTTGTGTTGATGTTAAAATCTTCGGCGCCACACGAAGGAACATTTTGATTAGAAAGTTTTGATTTCTAGTGGGAATAAAAGTGTGTTTGGTAATGTGCTTCAAGGTCATGGTTTGTGTGAGAAAAAAAAAGTGATATAGAAATAGATAGATAGATGGATAGATAGATAGATAGGTAGGTAGACAGAGAGAGAAAGACAAACAGGCATAGTTCGTTCTTTGCATTCCTCTGTTTCTTGCTCACCTTCTTTTTTCTTAATTATCAAGGTCTACCTGCTCCTTACCTTTGCTCTCATATTCCGCATTTACCTGTTCACCAAAAAACGTGTCTAACCTTCATAACTCGGAAACTCAGTCACCAGCATTATTAATTCATTTTCTTCTCTTTCTCTTCCAACAAATATATTTCAACAGTCAGTCTCCTCAGCATCTTGTTTAGTTTATTATTTTTTTCTTCCACGGTGCGTCCAGGTGTGTGTGAAAGGTGAGAGCTTAAGAATTTTACGACTCGTGTCACTGGTTGCATTTTCTGATGTATTTTCTGGTATTTCGGCATATTCTGGTATTTTGGTAAAGCCTATCAAACAATTATGTAATTATCCGCTGTCGAAAAAAGATAAAAATCGTGATGTTACTTGAAGAGAGAGACGGGAGAGCGAGAGAATTCCCAATAGTTTTACCTGTGAGATAGTACTGAGAAGTGATGCTGCCCTTTGAAGTTGAGGCTGCCTGAGACGAAGCCTGACAAGTAGAAAGCAGGAAGACATTTAATTAAGGCTTTACTTGTGGTATTTTCTGCCTCTGATAGAAAAGCGTTGTCGGAAAAAATAGTTGAAGTGCAGCGTCTCGAATACCAAATTAAGAAAAAAATAATGTATGCCTTCAGAGTCGCGTGTCTGTGCCGGGATGTCAAGCTGTCCTAAGAAAAGGTTGGAATGCAGCCTCGAAAAGGGCCAAATCGAAAAGAGAAAATCCGGTGCCTTTTGCTTGTGGGAAAATTTGTTTGTATTGAGATCTGTTAGCCCTTAGAAAGTTGTGGTGTTGCCTAAGGAAAGACAAAATCAAGAAAAGAACTGGTATTGCAAGCTTTCAAAATTATCAGTCTGTCTCGAGATGTTCTGATGGCTCAAATATAAGTTGCTATGTAGTTGTTGTTCTCCTTCTTGTTGTGCAGCCGTGAAGAGGACGAGATCAAAACGACTTTCTGAAACGTATGAAACAAATAATCAATAAGAATCAGTTTTTTGGGGGTCGTGTCTCTTCTTCTTCTTCTTCTTTTTCTTTTTTTACAGCAAAGGAAACAGCTCAAGGACAAAAAGAAAGGAAACAATAACGAAAAAAAAGCCCGCTACTCACTGCTCCTATAAAAAAGCGTTCAGAGGAGTGGCCGAAAGAAACTCCTTTGACTGCGTGGAATGCAATCGTGACATTTCAAAAGGTCTTAAAAAGGTGCTCCAAACAGTATTTTGGTATACATGTTTTGTGTGACCTGAAGTGATAAAAAATGGTCTCTTGAAAGCCACGACATTTTGCTTCATAGAAAAAAAAAAAGATATGTTGACTATTCCTGACCTTTCAAAGATTAAGGATAGCGGGTAACAACGGTGATATTTTAAGCGTGAAAAATTGATTAAATAGTAAATAGATACAGAGGGGTAATGAAGGAAGGAAGGGAGGAAGACACCATAAATACTCAAAGCAAAGGAGCGAAGGAGGAGGATCGGAAGCAAGGAAGGAAGGAAGGAGAGAGGGAGGGGAGAGAAAGAGTGACGGGGGAATGGGCTTCTCGTGTGATCCCTAAAGAGAATAATATACGAGTCCTTTACTAGTCTTTCCTGCGCGCCTCCTAAGTCGCGCCGTCCCTGCAAGACTTAATCAAATATTCATTCAAGGCTTTCCTCGTCTGCTGCGGCTGTTTTCTTGCTGCTAAAAGGCAACACTTCGCCCGGGACTAGTTTATCGATGTGCAGAGTAAAGGGAGGTAACAGAAGTAAGGAAAGGCTACCTATGTGTGTCAATGTGTGTGTGTGTGTGTGTGTGTGTGTGTGTGTGTGTGTGTGTGTGTGTGTGAATGATGTGCACCTTCAATCGCTCCTGTTAAGTGAGTAATCAAGCGCCCCTTCCAAGGTCCATCTCACGGCCCTGCCTCTCCTCTACAAGCAATTATATGCCTGCCTCCTCTCCTCCTCTTCTCTCCTCTCCCTTCTCTTCCCCTTTATCCCTTCTCTTATCCTTCCGATTCTTCCCTCTTCTCCTTTCCTTTCTCCATTTTCTCCTTTCTGTTTCCTTCCCCCATTATCTCTCTTCGTTTCACTCACTTTTCTCCGTTATTCCATCTTTCTTTTCCTTTCTCTTCCCCTTCTACCCTTTCTTTCCTTTTATCCTCTTCTCTTCTCCCTTTTCTTGTTATATTCCATCTTTCCATCCACGCTTCTCTTATTATTCCTTCCTCTCTTTCCTTTTCCTTCATTATCCCTTTCTTTTATTCTATTCTTTCTTCTATTACTTCTCTTCTCTTTGTCCTTCCGTCCCTTATCCTTCTTCTTTCTCTTATTATTTCTATCTTCTTCCGTCGTACTCTCCTGTCCTGCGTCTAATTCCTTCCTTCCTTCCTTCCTTCCTTCCTTCCCTCTTTCCCGTTTAGTCTTCTCGCAGGAAAATGGACTAATAAGGTGAGGATGATCAAAGCGGTGACACAACACATACACGCCAGAAGGGATGCAGACCTTGCTTAGATAGGAAGGGGGAGTGCGTGTGTGCCCGTTCTTGTGCGTGTGTGTTTAGTGGATGCTGGCGGCGTGACGGTCCGCCAAACAGGGATCATTAAGTCATTATCGCAGCAATTACGTGTTTTATTCTGCGACTTTGCGAAATATGTTAACGCAGAGGTGTGTCTTAATGGCGCTAACAAGTACCCAAGAGAAAGCATTTGGGGATAACTGTGTTTTCTTTTGCTTTCATAATTTTGTTTCTTAGTGTTCTGGGGGATGGAAAATAGATCTATTAACAGGCGCCAACAGCTAAGACTCATGGTTACTAATTGTCATAGAGGTTATAAGGTTTTTGTTCCTGATATCTAGTGATGTTAGTTATGTATTGCTTGATGGTGTTTCGGTTAGTTAATCCCCACAATAGAAATATGTAGATTTAGGGCAAAAGTTGCAGAAAGATTAACATTAGAGTTTAATCAGAGAAGGCCGAGAGAGAAAGTTAAAAAAGATAGCATTAGGAAAAAAGTTCAACTCTAGAAGTGTTTTGATGTACATTTTTTTAGAGTTTTAAATAGTTGGAAAAAGTAAAACAATCGGAACGAAGTCATAAGGATTGTCGCTACTTCTACTACTACTACTACTACTACTACTACTGCTACTACTACTACTACTACTACTACCACTATCACCATGACTCTCAACACGTACCCTGGCCGAGATATTAGTCAACTTATCACCTGAAGGAGTAGCATATTTTTTTTGTCGATTCTCTAAGACAGTGTAACTTGCCTGATTGTCGTACTCAGAGCATAGTATTTACCGGTTTCTGACGCCTAACTATTGCCAAGAAACATCAGGATCTAGCTCTTTTAACGATAACTATAAATGAGTTTCGTTATTAGAGCCCAGAAGACAGTTTTTGGGTAGGAAGTCGGGAAATATAAGCGGCTGAGTACGACAATCTGGCAACATTGAGTGTAAGTGATAAGCTGGATGATTAGTCTATTCAATACGTGATTAATGGAACAGTACCGAGAGCAGCGTTGCCAGATTATCGTATTCAACACATCGTTTTTATTTTTAAGCCTCAAACTCTCGTACCTACACAAATAACGATAGAAAATTGAAGTTAACGTAAAAACTCCTATTCATTGATGTTTGTTTGTTTGTTTTTTCTTTACTTATTGGTCAGAAATTACGAAAACGCAAAGCGATAAGTACGATAATTTTGCAACGCTGACCCAGAGGCGGTGGTGTTCGTCTTGCTTTCCCTTTGGTGTGTCTGTCTCTCCCGTCCCCTCACACTGTCTTCCTCTCGCTCACCCTCACCTCAAACCCTTTTTCCTTCCTATTGCATTTCCCTTTCACTCCCTACATCACAGAGTTCACCTTGCTCCGCCTCGCCTTCCATTATCTCCATGTTCTTCTTCCCTCTCAGCACTGCGTTTTCTCTCCCTTCAAACACCTACTTCTGGTTCTTAGTCTCTTGTGCTTTCTACATCTTACTTATATGTCCTCGTCTTTCTCCTCTTCCTCCTCCTCCTTCTCCTCCACTTCCTCTCTTCATTTCCTTTCATCCATTTTCTTCCCCATTCCTCTTCTCTTTCTTCTCCTTCTTTTTCCTATCTCTTTCTTCTCTTCTACTTGCATTCATATTCCTTTTCTTGCTGTTCTCTTTTATTCATTACTTCTCCTCCTCCTCCTCCTCCTCCTCTTTCACTTACTCTCTTCATTTCCTTTCATCCATTTTCTTCCCCACTCCTCCCTCTTTTCTTTCTTCTCCTTCCTCTTCCCATCTCTTTCTTCTCTTCTACTTGCATTCATCTTCCTTTTATTGCTGTTGTCTTTTATTCATCTCTTCTCTTCTTCTCTGGTTCTTGTTTTCATATATCAACACACACTCACTCATCCTCCTCTTCCTTCTTCTGCTGTTCCTCTCTCATTTTGCTTGTTCGAGTGCTTTAGCGTCTTCAAAGAGTGACTTAACTTGTTCAGAGAGTGCTTCAGCTTGTTCAGAAAGTACGTAAGCTTGTTCTGCTGGTCACTGGTATGCCTGACGACCTGCCTAAATCACCAAAGTGCCAATTAGGTTGTAAACTAATTGACTTTATGTTCCATGCTCTCTCTGGGTTTCTACGTCTTCTCCTGCTTTTTCTCCTTTTATTCTTCCTCCTCTTCTTCCTTCTGCTCCTCCTCCTCATGCTTCAACTCTTTCTCCTCCTACTTCTCTTCCTCTTCCTCGTCGTCCTCCTCGTCCTGCACTTTCTCGTTCGCTTCCTCCTGTTCCAACTCCTCCTTCTTCCCCTCCTTCTCCTCCTTCTCTCGTGCTCCAACTCCTCCTCTTCCTCCTCCTCTTCCTCCTCCTCCTCCTCCTCCTCCTCCTTCTCTTCCTCCTCCTGCGTAACTTGGTCTGTTTTTCCCTCCTCTGCCTCCTCTTTCACCCACTTACCTTCGACCTTACACCCTTCTGGAGGCAACACGTGTCCTGCAGGTGTGTGGGGGGGCAGGGAGGCGCGGAGGTCAAATAAACAGCGTCTCTCTAATGGCCAAAACCTTTTACCCTAACACGCGTAGGTGACTGTACGTCCTTACCAGTTACGAGAGCGGGACTGGAGCGCGGACGAGGCTTGGCTAGCAGTATTACACATGGAACGGCTGGTTGGTAGACGTGGTGGTGTTGTTTGTGACTTGTTGTGGTGTTGCTGTTGAAGGTGTTGAGAGGTGTGTTTGTGTTGGTGTGTTTGTGTTGCTGTTGCTGTGTTGTTTGTTTGGGTTTGTGGGTTCGTGTTTTGGATTTTGAGTTGAAGATGATGTTTGTTTGTTTGTTTTCTCTTCGTTTATGATTTCTTTGATTTTTGTTGTTGTTGTTCTGTGTTTGGTTTTGTTAGTGCGGTTTTATATTTTGTTTTTGTTTATTTTTGTTTTTTTCTCGTGTCTGTTTGTAAAGGGGGGGGGGGGCACTGTTTTCATGGGGGGGGGGGGGGGGGGCAGGGTTGTGTGTGTGTGTGTGTGTGTGTGTGTGTGTGATGAAGTTCGGCCGTCCGTCAGGCACAAAACACTCCTCCCTTTGTGAGCTGGTACCGCTGCCTCCATTGTTCGCCTCAAGTTTGAATCCCGAGCTCATCTGTCTGCCCAAACCAAGGAGAAAAAGAGACCCGAGTAAAAAGAAAATGGGATAGTAGGGCGTCGTAGAGAGCATACAAAGATCTGAAACTCCCCTTTCGTGTGTGTGTGATTTATTATTTCTTCTTTTGGCAATGATAGTTTTCTTATACCCATGAAACGAAGACTAGAAGATAATATACTAAAGCAAACCTAGCCAATCTAATCCAACCCATCCAAGCCGTACTATCAACAACAAATCTATTGTATCCATGCCTATCATAAACCAAAGAAATCCTAATCTAATCTAATTTAACTAATGATATCATCACCTAATCTAGACACACTTAATTTTACTAACACAAACCTTGACTAATTTAACCTAACCTAACCATTAACTAAACTAACAAAACCTTCCCTCCTACACTCTCATCCACAAAAAAAAAGGAAAATAGTAGCGTAAAAATGTGAGAATGAAAAGACTCTTCCTAACTTAATTGGACAACACTTTTCTTCCTCCTCCTCCTCCTCCTTCTCCTCCTCCTCCTCCTCCTCCTCCTCTTCCTCTTCCTCCTCCTCTTCCTCATCCTCCCCAACCTTCCCCAAACAACCTTACAATATGAGGGCGTATCGTAGCACCTGGCGTGACCCTGCACACCTCCGCTCGTTATGGCAGGACGTAACGTGGCATCCAACCCAATTATGGCGTCCAGGGAAGACCACCGGACGCATGGACGGGCCAACTTAACGGCTGACTGATGGCGCTGTTGTGAGGGGCAGGTCGCTTTGTGTCGCCCGCTTATAATTCTCGCGGCAGGGTATTTGTCTCTCCCAGTATTTAAGGGGATTAGGCGGGTCTTAAGCCAGCCGGTCGGTCCCTTGGTGCGAGAGGAATGGTTTGGGAGAACGTGAAAAAGTGCGTGTGTGAAAAGTTGTCTGCTGAGCGAAATGGATATGAGGAAGAGTTAGCGCGGAGGTGAAAGACCAGGAAGTGTTGTTGGTTTAAAGGGAAGGTGTGTTTGTTACTGTTTTATACTGTTTTTCGCTCCTTTCCCTGCTGTAGTAGTAAGTGTTTGAGTTTTCATATGACAAGAGTTTAGAATATTTTTTTTGTTTCATTTTATTGCTTGAGTTTCAGATGTTTGCGTTTTGATATGACAAGAGTTTACAGTAATTTTTTTTCATTTTATTGCTTTTGTATCAGATGTTTGCGTTTTGATGTGACAAGGAGAAAAAAAATAATCATCAGTGGACTTGTTTTTAGGGAAATGGAGGTAAGGAAAATTAACATATAGGTGAAAGAACAGGATATTATGTTGGTTGAAAGAAAGGTTTGTTTTTTTTATTTTTTTATGACCTTTTCTCTTTTCGTTTTGCTAAGTATCGAATGTTTGAGTTTTAATATAACGGGTTGGAAAATTAACCGCCCCCTTTCCGTTTGGCCTATAGCGCCGGTAGGCTTTTTAACTGATGGGACCTGTTGGTTGGCCCCAGTCCCTTAGTGGCACAGGCAATTTTTTTCATAGTGGCGCCCTTCTTGTTTGACTCATACTGCCCTCCGAAACTCACCTTGATCCGATTTGGAGAGTTTCACTGGAGTCAGCGCGTGGCGGCAGGCGGGACTTTGGTGTTTTATGTTACGCAAGAAATGTAGAAAAAAACGTGGTAGTTCCTGGATTTTGGATGCGAGAGGTTACACATTATGACTAATTTATCAGAAACAGTAACAGTACAAAGCGATGAGGAACTTCAGGCGGGAAGGAACGAGGAAACGTTGTTAAAAGTGAGCCCTTTCAAGAAACGAAACATTTGCGTGAAACAGACAACTTAATTCAGCGCGTTCAAGGTTCTTTGCATTTCTTTGCCTGACTTACGCAACAAAGAAAAAGAAAGAGAAAAAAAAATGCAAATAATTAAAACGACATAAAGTAGAGCGTATAAACTTTTATGTTCCGTTTCCTGACTTTACGACAGAACAGAAAGTAGTATAATGAAGAATGAGAAATTAAAATAAAGAGAAACAAAGTGTGGGAGAAAATAACAAAGAAGGCTAGAAAAAAAAGAGAGCAAATGTGATGAAGAACCAACCTTTTTAGCGCTTCAATAAATAATTTCGTTGCCTGAATTATTGTGCAACGCTGAAAACGAAAAAAAATAAAAAAGAAAGTGTAAAAATCGCACAATGAACAAATGAAACTAATTAAATACCTACGCTATAACGAATCAACATTTACGAGTTTACAGTTACATGATGACAAATGAAACAGAATTAAAAAACATTTGCATAAAACTAAATGGTGTTTGTAAAGACTCCCCCATTGATTCCGTGACATTAACAACCACGAGAAAATAAAAATAAAAAAGAAGTGAATGAAAGTCTTCCGCCCACACCGCCCACAGCGTTTCCGCGACATTTAAAGACAACGAAGGAAAACAAAACGATACAAAGAAACAAACAAACAAACAGACATAATACCTGAGCGAATTAAATATAAACACGAAATAGTCTTACCTGAATATGCCTTTGAAGAATGGAAAAAAATGGCTGAAAAATGCAAATACAAACCGTAAAAGAAGATTAATACTGAAAATGAGAAAAATAAAAAATGCGAAACTCACTTCTATTCTTGTTAAATATTTCCTTACAAGCAAAATAAAATAAAAGAGAAAAGGAAAGCGATATAAATGTGACCTTTACTTTGAAGACGAAAATTGCGAAGAGAAAAATAGGAATGAAATTATTAAAGGAGGAAGAAAAATAAGGATGATAATTGCAGAAAATTGTAATAATATGACACTTACTTTTCCTGCATAATATATATAACATACAAACAGAAAATGGAGACGGAAAATAGCGAAGAGAAAAATACGAAAGGAAGACATGAAAAAGGAATAATAATAAAGAAAATAACAGAAAATAATAATAATAATAATAATAATAATAATAATAATAATAATAATAATAATAATAATAATAATAATAATAATAATAATAATAATAATAATAATATGGCATTTATTTCTCATTCTGTAAAATATTAACGCAGATCATATAAACGGGAAATGAAATACAAAGGTGAGTAGCTCTCCTCAACTTTTAATGACGAAAATATAAAAAAGTATTGTGGTGACCTTCCCTTGGAAATAAATTAAATAACAGAAAGAATAATTTAAACAGAAACCTCGATAAAATAAAATAAAATAAAACAAAATGAAATACAAAGACGATCAATTTAAGGAAGCAGGAGGGGAGGAGGAGGAGAAGGAGGAAGAGGAAGAAGAAGAGGATGAGAGAAATAGGCAGTAGAAGAATAAAGAGCACATACATAGCAAAAAGAGGAGGAGAAGGAAGAAGAGGAAGAGAAAGAAGGAGAGGAAGAGGAGAAGGAAAAGGAGGAGAAAAATTGGGCAGTAAAAGTTTAAAGGACACACGTAAGGTAGTTCTGTATTTTCCCAATTAATTAACACACACACACACACACACACACACACACACACACACACACACACACACACACACACACACACACACACACACACACACACTCCAATCTTGACATAACCTTTCTCCCTGATGTACTTTTCTACCTTTCTCCTCTTCCTTTGTGAGTTCCTTTTACTTTTTTATGTATATATATAATAAATGTGTTCTCAGTTACCTCACCCTTAATCTCTACTCTACGACCCTGGTAATCCTCCTCAGAGAGTCAATATTTTATATCACCTTTCTATCGTCTATTTTTTCAACTCTTGGGTCTGTTCCCTTTTCCTCTCCATCTGACCTGATTTTTCTCTCTTCCTTCGCTAAAAACCTCAGTAACTCTCTCCTTGGATCTGTATTTTATCTTAAGGGGGACTTTCAATCCTCTTTCTTTCCTTTCTCGTGTCTGTTCATCTCCTTTTTCTCTCCATCTGACCTGATTTTTCTCTCTTCCTTCGCTAAAAACCTCAGTAACTCTCTCCTCGGATCTTTATTTTATCTTAATTCTCAATCCTCTTTCTTTCTCTTCTCGTGTCTGTTCATCTCTTTTTTCCTTTTCATCTGATCATATTTATCACTCCCTTCGTTATAAACCTCAGTAACACTTTTCTTTGGGGTCTAAACCTCTAAAAAGCCGAGGAATTACTTTTCATTACTAATTCTAAGCCTTTCTGATGCTCTTTCAATCCACTGGTTCCCTCTTCGATCCTCTTTTGTTTTCATGTTCCACTCTTCTCTCGACTACCTGATCTTCTACCTGCTTCTTGTTTTCTTTTCATTTCTTTTCTTTCTTTCCCTTCTGGCCTTTCTCTACTTTCTCTTATCTTTCCTCCTTCTTTCATATCTTCCCTTGACACTCTTTCACTTCTTTTTTCCTTTCTCTCTTTCCTTCATGCTCTTCCTATACTTTCCCTCACCTTTCCTTAATTTTTCCTCCTTTCCCTCTCTTCTTTTTTACCTCCTCTCTCTAATGCTCTTTCTCCTTTCTCTTCTTCAAATCTCCTTTTCTTCTCTTATTTCCTCTTTACTTCAAGTCTCACATCCATCCACTCTTTGTATGCATTCACTCCGTTTCGTTTGCATATCACCTTACTCACTCTTATTCTCTTCCTTTCTCAACTCCATTTTTTCTCCCTTCCTGTCCTTCCCTTCCTGCCCTTCCCCTCACCCTCGCTTCCATCCGCAGATCATCCTCTTTCCTCCTTTTCTCTCCTCTTTCTATCTCCAGCAACCTTCTCCTCTCCTATCTTCTGTTACCCTTCCTTTATTTACCTTCCCTTTTGCCCACTTCAGACCTTTCATACCTACCTTTCCTCTCTTATACACGACGTCCAATTGCCTTAGCTTTCCCTTTCTGCGTCTGCCTCCTCTTTCTCTCCTTTTCTCCTTTCATTACCCTATCTTCCCATGTCCATATTTGCCTCCTCTTCACTCCTCTCTCTACCTTTCATCCTCTCAGTCCATTCCCTATATATAAGGCTCTACTGTCCTACCTATCCCTACCTACCCTTACCATACCTTCCCTCTTCAAACCGTACCTCCATCGCCTCCATTCCCATATTTACCTTCTCTTCACTCCCCTCTCTACCATATAAATGTTCCTCTACTCTCCTACCTTTCCCTTTCTACCTGTACCTGCACCTTCTGCCGTCCCTCCCCCTCTGCCTCACCTCCTCCGCCCCCTCACCACGCAAGGGGCTCCACTCCATCAACAGATGAACACAGACTGCCGACGCGGAAAAACACTGTCGGAGCTTTTACTGCTGGCGACTGAGGGAGAGTTTGGGTATGGCGGTGGTGGTTGTGGCTCTGTGTGTGTGTGTGTGTGTGTGTGTGTGTGTGTGTGTGTGTGTGTACGCTTGCAGGAATCGGATTATACCTTTGCTTATTCAGTCTGTCTCCATTTCGGTCTTTGTCTAGTCTGGTTGTCTGTCTGTCTGGAGGTGCGGCCCCTGTTTTATTTTCTCCAGAGTCCGCGTCTGTGTGTGTTGGTCTGTGTTTACGTAATTACTTCTTTGTGTGGAGCCCCCCTGGAGAGCGCAGAGTCGAGCTTATTCCCGTGTTTTCCTTTCTAACGTAATGTCTGCTGGAAGGAAAAATTGCAGTCCTAAAACGTCTACCAAGAAGGCGAAAGCACATTTTTTAAAGCCTCCGTCTGCACTCTTGCCGTTTAAGAAGGTTGAGAAGGTAGAACGTGAAATGAGTCATGTCCAAACTGTCTTCTGGCATGAGATTGGAGTGTACCGAGTGTGTGTGTGTGTGTGTGTGTGTGTGTGTGTGTGTGTGTGTGTGTGTGTGTGTGTGTGTGTGTGTGTGTGTGTGTGTGTGTGTATGTGTTTGTGTGTTTGCAATGGGGTTTGGTCTCTCGTTGCCTGTGGTCATGTCAAGTCCCTCACACGTGTTTTTTTCCCTCTCACTCTCTTTCGTGTGACGTGAAGGACCTTTAAAGATAATTGATGCCTTTCCCTTTCTTTGTCCTTCGTTCCCGCAATTATCGCGTCACAGGTATTTATTTTTAGAAGCGATTCGGCGTTTAAGGAAATTTTGTTTGTCACGTCGTTTTCATCACGGACGTAAAAATCTATACTTTCTCTGTCTTTCTATAATGCAAATCTTAAAAAAATCTTCGTCGTATTCTTATAAATATTCTTACGAACTTTCATACGAGCTCATACGAACCAATTACCGAACCGACTCTGCATTATGTAAAGAAATCACGTTATAATATTTACGTCGTCTTCATCATAGACATAAAAAAAAAAAACAATACCATCTCTGTCTTTGTAAAATGTAAATCTTCAAAATCTTTATCATAACCATTCAAGGATTCATTTAAAAACCTTATCGTATTCTTATAAATATTCATACGAACCATCGGGGGATCTAACAAAGCACAGGATTAGGAGAAAATATCACGTGATTTAAGTTGGGAAAGAGAACGGGAACTCAGGCGCAAGTATTGGGGGGGAAACTTAAATGAACGCGTTAGGGGTGGACAGTGAGGTCGTGGTGCGCGTCCCCGTCCACCACTCGGGTCCCAAACGGGGTGCTTGGCGCGGAAATTCAGGGCCATATTTTTAAACATTTCTGCCCCCAAGAACACGTACTTTACTAGTCTTTCCTGGGGATTTAGGGCATTTCCAGGGGTACTTCTATGACCCTGGTGGTAGTTTGAGTTTTCGTCTGTACCGTGAACCTAAAAGAACACTCATTAGAGCTCAATTAACCTCCTTTTTGGCCTTTGTAAATAGTTGGTGTGAGGGGTGGGAGTATCTGACAATACCAATCTCAGCCTCTTAGTGCATCGATATACCTGAGCGAGCAGGGGAAGGTGAGGGTGCTGGGCGGCGGGTCTTGACAACGAAGGGACGGTTCTACAAAATATGGGAAGCATCGAGCCCGTAAGAAAAATGGTTTGTGTTCTTAATATGCAGAAAAAAAGTAAAGGTATTCTATGGGGGAGAGGGAGAGGGAGAGCGAGTCTTGACAACGAAGGGACGGTTTTGCAAAATATGGAAAGCATCACACACGTAAGAAAATGGTTTGTGTTCTTAATATGCAGAAAAAAAGTAAAGGTATTCTATGAGGGAGAGGGAGAGCGAGAGTCTTGACAACGAAGGGACGGTTTTGCAAAATATGGGAAGCATGAGGGAGGGAGAGGGAGAGAGAGAGACAACGAACACGAGGACGGTTTTTTGCATAAGTCTTGACAACGAAGGGACGGTTTTGCAAAATATGGGAAGCATCACGCCCGTAAGAAAATGGTTTGTGTTCTTAATATGCAGAAAAAAGTAAAGGGAGAGTGAGGGAGAGGGAGAGAGAGAGAGCGAGAGTGAGAGACTATTACAGAGAACATAGTCTAAAAAACACACAAATAAGTAGCAATCACCGGAACTTTTGCTTGTCGAATTACCGAGGCGATGCGCGTTTTCTTTTCATTTCCGCTTATTGGAACACGCGAGCGGAAACTACTTGAATCGGCGAAGCTTCGAACTCGTGAAACCGAACCTCGATATTTAGGCGCAAGAAACGTTAATCGAAAGTAATATCGTGCGTAGCTTTTCCTTCGCTAACGCCTACTTAGTCTCTCTGCTTTTTCCTGTCATTTATATGCTGAATTTTAACCCTTTTTTCAACGTACCGACTATTTTGTTAACGCCTTATTTTTGCTTAATTTTGCTTTGCTTTTTTTTTTTTTTTTTACAACAAAGGAGGCAGCTCAAGGGCACACAAAAAAAGAAACAATGAAAAAGCCCACTACTCGCTGCTCCTAAAATGAATCCAAGGAAGTGGCCGAGAGAGGGGTCAATTTTGGGAGGAGAGATGTTGAATTCTAATCTATTTAGGAACGTATTTATATATTTAGAGGAATTTCTAGGTATTTTTAGGTATTATTTTAGGTATTTTAGGTGTTACTCTTTCACTCCCTTACTCATTCACTCACCACTCTCATTAGTTCCTTCATTCGCTTATTCATTTATCCTTTTGCTTACTCACTTAGTCACACTCCCACTTAATCACTCACTCAATCTTTTATTCAATTACTCATTCATTCTATTATACCTCCTCCATTCCTTCATTTACTAATCTACGTTTTTATTCACTCTCATTCTCTCTTATTCATTATTACCTTCCTCATTCACTCATTTATTCATTTACTTTTCACTCACTCACTAACTCACTCACCCAAATACTCCATTGTTTATTCACTCATGACACCAATCCTTCGTGCATTCAGCACTTAGCTTCTCTTAAATCAATACCCAGACACACATATTCACGTATTAGACAAAGACATGCAACCATCACCACCACCACGACCCAATAACCTTCAGACATCACAAAATAAACTCACAACCTCGTAAAGTTTTCTAGACACACTGGCACATTATAAATCAATACCCAGACTAATATATTCACGCATTAGAAAGAAGATATACACCCACATCCACCACCACCACCACCACTACCGCCACCTTGATAATTAGTAAGCACGAACCCCCCAAAATTGCCAGGTAAGACTTGCCTCACCTATCAGCACCACAGGTAACGTTGATGTCCCTGTTTTTACCCCCAATACAGGTTATAATAGCGGCACTAACACACAGGGACACTAATATAAGGCAACACTAACGCGGAGCAGCACACTCAGTTTGCCTGCAATAGCCAACCACTTCATGACCAATGGTTCGACTCGCCTTCTGCGGGACTCCATTTACCTGGGCCAATTAGAGGCTGGGTTGGCAGGCCCTGCAATCTCGCTCACCTGTCTGATTATTAGGGCAGTATGGAGGTGGTGGTGGTGGTGAGGAAGAGGGACGGTTGTGGAAGGGGATAAAACAAAAGTTGTGGGAAAAGGTAAAGGGGCGGTAATGATGGTGGTGGTGGTGATGGTGTTAGTGGTTGTGGTGGAGGGTGAGGAAGAAGGGTGGTTGTGAAAGTGGATGATACAGAAGTTGTGAAAGGTGGAGGGACTGGATGTAAAGGGTGGAATATGTGAAGGGAGCTGAAGAAAGGTTGTTGTTGTTGTTGATGTTGGTGTTGATGGTGATGGTGTTGGTAGTGGAGGGTGAAGTAGAGGGTGGTTGTGAAAGTGGATGATACTGAAGTTGTGGAAAGGGTAGAGGGAGAGGAAGAAAAGAATGGGAGATGTTGAAGAAGATTAAAAAGGTTGTTGTTACTGATGGTGGTGGTGATGGTGGTTTTGGTGGTGGTGGTGGAGGGTGAGGATGAGGGAGGTTGTAAAAGTTGATGATACATAACTTATAGAAAAGATGAAGAGATAGGAAGAGAGGATGGGAAGTGTGGAGGAAGATGAAGAAAGGTGGCCGCCAAAGGTATTCATCAAATATATGGAAGGCGTTAATGTGTTTGAGGACAGGATGAAAGAAAAAAAATAAGGATTGGTTGAGCGCGTAACCATAACACTCGTTGCCTCGGTGGTTGGATCCGAGTCTCCTAGTTTTGGCCCTATGGTATATTCACGTACTTACATATCAATATTATGCTAGTGACTGCCCTTTGACGTCTGTGGTTAACGTTTTCAGTTCGCCTTCATATCATTTTTTTTTTGTAGTTGGCTCTTCACATCAGATCTCTTTATTAGACAATTGAAAAAAACTTGAGCTAATCTTCACACTGCCCCGCCATCCTCTTTCCGTTCCAGTGAGTGTAATCAAATAGTTAAGAGTCCTTTATCATACTCACGAGGTAAATGCAACATGCAGGTTACGACTGTGTACCTAAGAGTTAAGTATCTGAGTACTTTTTGAGTTTTCCTGGACTCCAAAACAATGGCTCTCGGATACGTAGCCACAAGAAAAGGTGATGGAAAAGGGGCGGAAATTGGTGAGGCCGAATACAGAAGGGTGAGAGAGAGTGGCAGCCAACGCGAAAAACAACGATAGCAGTGTGATGGGAGTCGGAAGGAATAAAAAAAATAAACTCACACGCGAAAAGTTTGAATAGGAGTGAGTTGAAAAAAAGTATCGCAGGATGATTACACAAACGAAAAAGATAAATCAATAAAAAAGGATGGAAAACACACACAAACACACACACACACACACACACACACACACACACACACACACACACACACACACGAAAGTTTAAGTAGGTGTGACAAAAAAATGTATCACGGGAACATTAAACGAACAAAACAAAAAACAAAAACAAAAAATAAAATCAGTAAAAAAATAAAAATAAAACCAAACATGAAAGGTGAAAAAAACAACGGATAACAGACCTTTGTGAGTTGACGTTATATCGAGAGACGTATTTTTCGTTATTCCTTTGTTTGATGGAGTGATGCGGCGGTGGTGGACAGGCATGTGTGTGTGTGTGTGTGTGTGTGTGTGTGTGTGTGTGTGTGTGTGTGTGTGTGTGTGTGGCAGCGCTAATGGCAAACTCAATTTACCCAGGAAACTCATTATTGCCGGTAACATTCGATTTGCGCTCGCCGGGGAAGCCAAAGTTGATTTTATTCGAAATGAGTCAACGAGTTCGGGAAATTCTAACCGAGTGAACAGACACCCATGGAGGTCACATCACGGGGGTCACATCAGAGGGAAAGGGTCACAGAGAGAAAGAGGCACATCACAAAAGGTCACATTACAAAGGGTCACATCTCAAAGGGCTGCATTTCGGGGTCACATCATAGAGAAAGGGTCATTAAAAGTCACATCACAGTGGTCGCAAAATGAGTAACATCACGGGGTCACATCAGAGAGAAAGGGTCACACTAACCGTCACATCTCAGGTCATATCACAAGTCACATCACTGGGGTCACATTACATAGAAAGGGTCACATTAGGAGTCAAATTGAAAGTCACTCCATAAAGGGTCACATCCAAGGGGTCACATTATAAAGAAAAGGTCATATTAAGAGTCATATCACAGAGGTCACATCATGGTCACTCGTCACGTTGCTGCAGGTCACATCAGGTCAGTACACAGGTCATATGTTACACTAGTTGGCATGTTGACAGGTTATCTCTCTCTCTCTCTCTCTCTCTCTCTCTCTCTCTCTCTCTCTCTCTCTCTCTCTCTCTCTCTCTCTCTCTCTCTCTCTCTCTCTCTCTCTCGTACTGCAACTGACTTGTTATTCCTCTTCCTTTTCCTCTTCCTCCTCCTCTTCCTTCCTCTTCCACCTTTTCACTTCCTTCATCCTCTCATTTCTCTTCTCTTTCTGACATGTAATTCCAGTCTTTCATTTTGCTCATCTTTCTCCTCTACTAATCCTCTTCCTCCTCCTCCTCCTCTTCCTCTTCTTCCTCCTCTTTCAGTTTATATTCCTCTTTCTATTAATCTTCCTCTTCTTATTTTTCTTCCTCTTTATCCTCTTCCTCCTCTTTCACTTCATCTTCCTCTTTCTGTTTCTCTTCCTCTTTCTTCATTTGATTCCTCGTCTTCATTCCTCTTCCTCCTCTTCTCTTCATCTTCCTCTTTCTGTTTCTCTTCCTCTTCTTATTTCTCTTCCTCTTTCTTCACTTATTCCTCGTCTTCATTCCTCTTCCTCCTCTTCATTCCTCTTCCTCCTCTTGACTCTCGTCTCTCTCTGCCAGATGATTCCAGTCTTTCATTTTCCTCCTCTTTCTCCTCCTCTAATCCTTCTCCTCCTTCTCCTCCTCCTCCTCCTCCTCCACGTGGGGCGTTTACTAGGGAGGGAAAATTGTGCGGAACATGATAAAAACGAGAAAAATGGCCGAGAAACGAGGGAGACGGAGGGTAATAAGACAACCCAGCACGCACACACACGAGTCACGCCACCACACACACACACACACACACACACACACACACATGCACACACATGAGCTGATTAATCACTCCCTGTTTCATAGATTTACACAAACACACACATGCACACACCCACACCCAAACACACACACACACAAACACACACACACACACACACACACACACACACACACACACACACACACACACACACACATACCCACACACACACACTAAACACTCAATATCGAACAGTCAGACCCATGCTAACGTAACGAAAGAAAAACGAATATGAAGAAAAACAAACAAAAACAAAAGAGAGAGAGAGAGAGAGAGAGAGAGAGAGAGAGAGAGAGAGAGAGAGAGAGAGAGAGAGAGAGGAAAAAAAAGCAAAATAAAACACCAAGTCACTGTTTTACACGCTAGAAACACGAGGTGGGGAAAAAAAAAAAATCACCACCACCCACATGCAAACTGAGACGAACACGCGACCTGTGAAACCAGACGAAATATGCGCGAGGCGAGGGTGGGTGTGGCCGAGGAGGAGGAGGAGGAGGAGGAGGAAGAGGAGGAGGAGCAGGTGCATCAGGCATATAAATAGACGTAATAAGGAGACTATTCCCCGTCGTCTCCTTAAATATAATTATCCACCGACGAAACGTGAAATCCTCGAATGCAGAACGCGAGCTATGGAGGAAGAGGAGGAGGAGGAGGAGGAGGAGGAGGAGGAGGAAAGGAGGAAGAAAACTAGGGAAGGAGTGTATGACAGGAGAACTAGTAGGATGAAGTGAGGTAGGTACAGGAGTTGGGAACCAGGAGAAGATAGAGGAGTTGTGTTGATAGGAGAGGAGGAGGAGGAAGAGGAGGAGGACAACTAGGGAAGGATTGTATGACAGGAGAACTAGCAGGAGGAAATGAGGTAGGTAGAGGAGTTGGGAAGCAGGAGAAGAGAAAGGACTTGCGTTGATAGGAGAGGAGGAGGAGGAAGAAGTAGGAGCAGTAGAAGGAGAAAGGGAAGGACTAGGGAAGGACTGTATGATATGTGGAGTAGTAGGAAGAAATGAGGTATGAGGAAGGGAGGGAGAAGATAGAGTATTAGGTCGGTATTCTCAAACGTTTTCGTCTTTCATATCAACTATTTCCAAGGGCCAAAAAGAAGATCAGTCGGGTCCTAATGAGTGTTCTTTTTGGGTTAATAGTACAGAAGAAGGGTCAAACTACCAATAAGGTCACAAAACTACCCCTGAAATAGCCCCAAACTCCTAGGAAAGCCTTGTCTAGTATGTGAACTTGGGAGTCGAAATGTTTAAGAATATGACCCTATTAGTGTCGATGGCAAAGGAAGAGGAGAATGTAGAAGATATAAGAGTTAATCTGAGGAGGTGAGATGATGTGATTGATGCGGAAAGGAAGATGAGAGATGAGGTGTAAGGGATGGAAGAGGAGGAGGAGGAGGAAGAGGAGGAGGAGGAGAAATAGGAGATATGTTGGGTTTGTGAGAAAGCAGAGGAAGGATGTAGAAGGGATGGGGATGTTGGCGATGTAGAAGATGTGGAAGGTATTGGAAGAGAGAAGAGGTTAGGTTGAAGGCTGTAGGAGGATTAGGGAGTGTAGGAAGAGGAGAAGAGAGATAACGAACTATGTAACAAGGTGCAAAAATGTATAGGAAAAAGAAGAATAGGATGTATTAGTGGTGGTGGTAGTACAGTTTCTTTAGGAAGTATAATAAGGGAAGGAAGAAGTTGAAGAAGAGGAGGACAAGGAAAAGGAAGAAAATGGACAATATAACTAGATGCAAAAAATGATCATGGGAGAGACTAGGTTTTAGAAAATGTACAAGAAAGAGAGAAAAAGGTAATGGTTGTCTCGTAGGAGATTTATGAGGTGTAGGAGGAGGAGGAGGAAGAAGAGGGCGAAAAAAAGGAGGAGGAAGAAAACGGACAACATAACTAGGTGCAAAAAATGATCATAGGAAAGACGAAGGCTTAGAAAATGTGCAAGAATGAGAGAAAAAGGTAATGGTGGTCGCTTAAATTTAGG
This sequence comes from Eriocheir sinensis, assembly GCF_024679095.1. Classification (NCBI taxonomy): domain Eukaryota; kingdom Metazoa; phylum Arthropoda; class Malacostraca; order Decapoda; family Varunidae; genus Eriocheir; species Eriocheir sinensis. Next base: position 5,908,411 of record NC_066563.1, read on the forward strand.
AGGTGTAGGAGGAGGAGGAGGAGGAGGAAGAAGAAGACGACGAGAAAAAGGAGGAGGAAGAAAACGAACAACATAACTAGGTGCAAAAAATGATCATAGGAAAGACGAAGGCTTAGAAAATGTACAAGAATGAGAGAAAAAGGTAATGGTGGTCGCTTAAATTTAGGAGGTGTAGGAGGAGGAGGAGGAGGAGGAAGACGACGAGAAAAAGGAGGAGGAAGAAAACGAACAACATAACTAGGTGCAAAAAATGATCATAGGAAAGACGAAGGCTTAGAAAATGTACAAGAATGAGAGAAAAAGGTAATGGTGGTCGCGTAGGATATGGAGAAGGAGGAAGAATAAGACGACGAGAAAAAAGGAGGAGGAAGAAAACAGACAACATAATTAGGTGCAAAAAGTGATGATTGGTCCATTTTTCGCCTCACACTTAAGGTTATCAAGGAAAAGGATCGCATATCACTCAGCCTCGAGCATGCATTTCAGCGGGACGGTGAGGGAAGAGCTCACCTTTTTCTTGCGGCAATTATAAAAGTCCCATAATATCACGCGATGCCACGAGATAATGCCACGCCTGTCACCTGGGGGCTTGCTCCACACCTGTAATTATCACCTGTCTTCTGGCGCCCCGTGTGAAAATGTGCTGACACGCGGAAAAATGAGAAAATGGAAAAAAGGTTGAGTCCTCGCACGAAAAAAAAAATCTAAACTGTAAAGATTAAAAAGAGTAAAGATTATGTAAAAAAAAAGCATCCCATAAATGTTAAAGGAAAAAGGTTAATTCAAACGAGCCTTTCATACTTGAATTTAAACGAAAAAAGTGTAAAAGCAGAATGAAAGAAAAAGTTTAAAGTGAAAAGGTTGAGAAGAGTAAAGATAATGTAAAAAGGATTCACGTAAAGGTTAAGATACATAAGATTAATTCAAATGAGACTTTCACACTTGAATTTATACGAAAAAGTGTAAAAGCAGAATGAAAGAAAAAGTATAAAGTGAAAAGGTTGAAAAGAGTAAAGATAACATAAAAAAGATTCACGTAAAGGTTAAGATACATAAGATTAATTCAAACGAGACTCTCACACCTGAATATAAAAGGAGAAATGTTAGAGCCGAATTAATGAAAGAAGACCAATTTAAATTACCGTTAGCGCGAATGGAAAGCTGATTTTACTTGTTATAGAAAATGTAGGTTAATTGGCAAATTTGCACGCGTCAACCTGGAAAATCTAACTGAGCGTAAAGTGTTTCGTCAGCGTACGTTAATAGAATCTCTACTGACATTTTATTTATAAGTGATAGGAAAGGTGGATAGTGTTTGCACCATTTTTTTTCATCTGTTGACCTCTTTTCAACTGAAATCTTAGCGCCTAATGACTGCAAATTCCCTTAAACTGAATACTTAAACGTCATAGACCCTTTTAATTATTTCCTGCTATGTTAGTTTTTACATATTTGCATCACTGCTTCTCATCAACCGCTTTGCACACATACTCTGATTCAACAGCTCAGGGCAACTCATTACTATTACAAACACATCTTTTACGCCCTCGCACAGAAGCTTAGAATAACAGAATAGCATCCCTACTACTTTTAAATTCCTCTTTGGGTCTACCTTAGCTATTTAATACCTTATCAAATGTTATATTATACAGAAATGTCCCGTGTTAGTCCTTTGAGACATTTCACAACCTCTACAAATACCTCCTTCCACACACTTCTCACAGGAGGGTCGAATGATATCTACCAATCCCAAATAATCCTCTGAGAGTCTTTTTAGGCTTTATTTATTGTGTTATAGGTTATAGTATATGAAATTTTCCTGCTGCAGAACTTAAAGACACCTCACGACCTCTAAGAACATCTCTAAGACACTTCCCACACAGGAGCATTGAATACCACACCCAGATCCATATCATTCCGCTGTGGATTCTATTTACGAGTGTGCTTCACGCCACCGTCGGTATTTCCTCGCAGTGAGAGAGACGTGCGGGGGGCTCATGTCGTTTACTATGGGCTGCGGCACGTGGCGAGGCAAGACCCCTCTCGTTGACTCCCTCGGGCGCTGTTCCCTCGTGTGGCTGAAGCGAAAACACCGATGTCTCGCTCAAGCATTCAGGTCGCGGGGTCACAAATAGATCGCCCTTGCCACCCCTCGCGCTGATTTCCCCCGCTCTCCACCACACGCAGCCGCCTCTGTCTTGGCACTGATGCACGCGCGTGGTGGTGGCATGGTTGTTGTATTGCTGCTCTTGTGGTTATTGTGGTTGTGGTTTGTTGAGTTTTTATCTTTGGTTGCTTGCATGCTCACTCGCGTCCCGGTTATTGTGTTGCTCTCAAGTTTATTTGCGGGAATGCGATTGCTTTTCTCTGTGTAGCTTTTGTGTGGGTAAAGATGCCGCTATATTTTACCGATGCTTCGTTGTTGAGTTTTCTGCATGAAGGTTATTTATCTCTCTATTAAACTATCCATTAGTCTGTCAGTATATCTTTATCTACCTATATATCTACTGACCTGCTTTTGTCTATCTATCTGTGTATCTATTTAACCCATTCTCCAATTTTTCATCCAGTCCATTTATTAATCCACTCCTGCCTCCCTATCTGTATCTCTTTCTATCTATCTATTTATATCCATCTATATCTCTCTATCTATGTATCTATAATATATCATCCAATCTATCCATCCATCTAGTCTTCCACCTTTCCTTCGCATCACATCCACTCAGTCTCTACCTCACTTTCACCCATCTTCCACTCATCCTCCACCTTGCCTTCATCCCCTCTCCACACTGTCTTCACTCGCCTCCACCCTGGTTTCACCTTCCATTACCTACATAGATGGAGTACGATTTAAGGTGGAGGAAGAGGTGGTGGAAGAGGTGATGGGCTGTAATATGGTTCTGGAGCACAAGGCGATAGTGGTTATGGAAATTGGTTTGAGGAGGGGAAGGAGGAGGAGAAGGAGGATGAGGATGAGGAGGAGGAGGAGGAGGAGGAGGAGGAGGCGGAGGAGAGGAGGAGGAGGAGGAAGAGGAGGAGGAGGAAGAGGAACTGGATTGTAGGAATTGAATAGTTGGAAGGAAGAGGAGTAAAAGAGAAGAAGAAATATAAGAAAGAGAAAAAAATGATGATGAAAACAAGACGAACTAGACGCATATCACTCGGAGAGTGCACACCTCCGCCAAAGATCGTCCTGAAAATTGGTATGGGCATCAACTGTGATCCTATGCATCATATGGAGGCATTTGTTTCGAAATTTGATGAAATTCAATTTTTTTGGAAACTTTGACCTTAAGCGAACTTTTCGAGGTCAAGATCAAAGGTCAAGGTCAAGGCCATGCAAGGTGCATCATATGGAAGCATTTGTTTTGAAATTTGATGAAATTCGATTTTATTGAAAACTTTAGCCCTGGGAAAACTTTTCGAGGTCAAGGTCAAAGGTCAAGGTCAAGGCCATGCAAGGTGCGTCTTTCCATGAGCTAAAATATGAACCAAGTCTGAAGTCTCTACGATGAAGAGAACCGAAGTTATGGCTAAAAATATGTGAATCTGATGTTTTGTGCGACCTTGACCTTGACCTTTAACCTTTGACATAAAAAAAGTAATGGGTTCTATTCTGGATGGACACGAAGCTTCCCTGAAAAATTGGTCGAGATATCCGCAAAATTGTGCACAGGAGACTGTTCACGAAAAACAAACAAACAAATAAATAAACATGCTGACCGGACCGAAAATATAACCTCCTCCTTACTTCGTTGGCGGAGGTAAAAATAAAAATAAAATAAAAGAAAGGAGGTAATAAGGGAGGTAATAGTTTCTTATAAGCTTACAGTGACAGATTAGAAAAACTAAAAACAAGATCGAGAAAAAAAATCGAAAGTTGAATGCGAAAGAGAAATACAAGAGAAAGTCCCGTGAAAAGCCAAGGAAGAGAAGGAGGAGGAAAGAATAAAAGAGAGGAGAGAAGAGAGAAGAAAAAGAGGAGAGTGAAAGAGCAGGATCGTATACCAAGAGAGTTCAGAAAGTTGTGGATTCCGGAATAAGAGAAACTTTCTAAAAGGAAACTAGGAGAGAGAGAGAGAGAGAGAGAGAGAGAACAAAGGAGTATGGGAAAAATAAAGAAAGCTGATGCAAAGTCATAAAATAATATAAAGAGGAAATAAATAGTGAAAAAAGAAGTTTCAAGAGAATGGAACAAGGAAAGTTAAAGTAAACGGAAACTAAAGAAAACGAGAAAGGGAGGAAAATAAATTGATATACAGGAAACAGAAAACATAATCAAAAAAATAATTAATGAGAAAACAAACTGTTGCAAGTCACTCAGTCAGTTAAACAGTCAGTCAGTCAGTAAATCAGTTAGCACGTCATCTGGTGAGTCATTAAATCAGCCAGTTAGTCAGTTAGTCAGTCAGTCAGTCAGTCAATCAGTCAGTCAGTCAGTCAGTCTTCCCTTTCCTTCTTACCCTACTTCCTCCCTCCTTTCCTCTCACCCTCCTTCACATTCTCCCTCCTTCCGTCATTCTCTCCCTCCATCTCTCTCTCTCCCTCCTTCTCCCCCTCACTCTCTCTTTCCATCTCTCTCTCCCTCCTTCTCTCCCTCCTCTCCTCCTTCCACTCTCTCCTCTCCTTCTCTCCTTCCTCCTCTCTCTCTCCTTCCATCTCTCTCCTCTCTCTCCTTCCATCTCTCTCTCCCTCCTTCTCTCCCTCCCTAACTCTCTCTCTCTTTCCATCTCTCTCTCCCTCCTTCTCTCCCTCCCTAACTCTCTCTCTCTTTCCATCTCTCTCTCCCTCCCTCACTCACACTCTCTTTCCACCTCTCTCTCCCTCCTCTCCCTCCCTCCCTCACTCACTCGTTCTCCTCACACGGGCGGCCATAGTGACAGAGGCGGCCGAGGGTTTCATGGAGACGAACAGAGACTTCGGAAAATTTCGTGACTTCTTGGGCCCAGCAAAGAGCATATTCATGAGTCCATTATTCACGTGGGGCCATTACGGTAATACCCAGGCATTAAAACTTCCCCGAGTTATGGGGTGGCCTTTCTCTCTCTCTCTCTCTCTCTCTCTCTCTCTCTCTCTCTCTCTCTCTCTCCCTAATCTTTTCTCCATTCCTCTCTTTATTTCGTTTCACCTACCTTTCCTCTCTTTCTCTTTATATTCTTAGTCTTGCTCTTTAATTTTGTTTCTGGCTATCTGAATGCACACACACACTTACGTACACACACACACACACACACACACACACACACACACACACACACACACACACACACACACACACACACACACAACAAGAAAACACCCCCATGCTTCTTTACTTGTTAGTGTTTCTGTGGAATGGAAGAATATTTGCCCGAGTCTCTTTTTTTCCTTTTATTTCAATATTTTAGTTCATTGTGTTCGCTTCGTGTTTCCACCTCTGCCTCTTGCTCTTCTCTGGGGTGGGTGGGATCTCTCTCTCTCTCTCTCTCTCTCTCTCTCTCTCTCTCTCTCTCTCTCTCTCTCTCTCTCTCTCTCTCTCTCTCTCTCTCTCTCTCTCTATCTATCTATCTATCTATTTATACATCTACCTCGCTTTCTCTCGCCAAGAACAGAAGTGAATTTACTTGCAAAATATTTGACTCGTCTTTTGCAATCACTCATATAAAAATAAAATCGCCAGCCAGAGGAACGAGGCATCAAGGCAAATTTAAAGGACTGTTTGCTTCTGTAAACTTCGAGTATACTTAAAAATATTCAACGATACTTTCACTTAAACGCTCACTCAGAATCGTCTCTCAGATTGATTTTCTATTTGAGTTTCACTTTGCCGCGTTACATGACTGATTGAGGAATGGCAAAATAAATGATTCGACAGCTGAGCAATATATCTTGGAATGACAAACGCATTAATTTCCGTGTGTCATCTGAAACACCGTGAATTTATCTTCCCTTTGTTACGGATGCAAAGACCAAAAGTTTGTGACGTGGCTGTAGGTGTTAAAAAATATATATCTCCCGGTCAGTATATCAGGAACGACGAACGCAACGTGTATTATCTGTCTCTTAGAAGCATAGTTTGTCCTCATCACTTCACCGATACAAAGACTTCAGATATGTTGTGACTGAAAAGTGATAAAAAATATGTATCCTAATCAAAAAGTGAGGAGCGGGCTTTTTTTCACATTTGTTTCCTTTTTTTATGCCCTTGAACTTACTCCTCTGCTGTAGAAAAAAATGATAGACGTCGTAAATCTAAATGGTCGAAGATATTTGTCAAGCCTCGAGTTCCAGAGTAGGTCAGAGTCATCATTGAGTGTCTGAGGTAAAATTGTCGCTTCCAAACAACACGTGTCGAAAGGGAGCCCAAAGTGACGAAATAACATCTATGGTCCAAACAGTAAATCCAAGAATGATAAACATGGGAGTTCTTGTCTGTCCAGTACCAGTGACGAGAGAGAAATTTTCGCTCTCGTTTAATAGACGTTTAATGGCAACAGTTACACGTTTTATCTGCCATGAATCCGGTATTTGTCTCACTGAAATAACACCAATATTTAGAAACCGAAAGAAAGTGTTAAATCATCCTCGATATTCATGGTATGCTGAATCCAATAATTACTGACAGGATAGCGGTGCAGGGGCGAATAAAAGACCCTTAATCCATGCAATTACCACTTACATATGTACACTCTTTGACTTGTGAGCGATGCGTAGAAGAGGAATAGGCGAGTTAATCTATAGGATTGGCTGGTAAGCTGAGAGTCTATTTGGTTTATTAATAGCGATGCATAGGCGAGAAACAGACACCTCAGTCCATATAATTACCAGTCACACATATCCACCCTCTGACTTCTGACTGACGCGTAGAAGAGGAATAGGCGAGTTAATCTATAGGATTGGATGGTAAGCTGAGAGTCTATTTGGTTTATTAATAACAATGCATATGCGAGAAAGAGACGCTTTAATCCATGTCATTACCAATCACACATATACACACTTTTGACGTGAGAGCGACGCGTAGACGAGAAGCAGGGGAGCTAATCTATAGTATTAGCCGGTCCACAAAACTACTCTCCTTGACTGCAGAGCTTGGACGAGGAATAAATGATTTAGTCTTTGATATTACACTGGCCGGTAACTCTCCACAAAGTTTCGTCCTGAGACCCGAAACTGACATATACCGTGACGTGCTTTGGAATTGCGATATGAGAGGGAAGGGAAGGGGGAGGAAGCAAAGGGAAGGAAAGGAAAGAAAAGAGAAGAGATAAAGGAAGAAAGGGAAGGGAACAGAAGGGAAGGAAAGGGAAGGAAGGGAAGGGAAAGGAAAGGAAAGGAAAGATAAGAGAAGCAAAGGGAAGGGAAAGGAAGGAAAGGGAAGGAAAGGAAGAGAAGAGAAAGGAAGGAAAGAGAAGAGAAGAAACGGAAGGGAAGGGAAGGAAAGGGAAGGAAGGGATGGGAAAGAAAGGAAAGGAAAGGAAAGGAAAGGAAAAGAAGGGAAGGTAAAGGAAGGAAAGGAAAGGAAAGAAAGTAAAGTAAAGGGAACGGAAGGAAAGGAAAGGGAAGGGAAGGAAAGTAAAAGAAAGTAAAGGGAAGGGAAGTCACACCACATAAATAGACGTTAGCAAAATCAGGTTCTCCCAACGTTTACCTAAGAAACATTTATTTTTATCAGTGGTTTGTGATTTAATGTGGTCTGCAGCCTCTTCATCGTCTTCCTTTTCGTTTCCTCCTTCAAGTATTTCCAGGGTTTGCATCGGATCTTATTCCCTCGCCTTTCCCAGAAGCCAAATATTTTCTCCGCGTTTCTTTGGCGCTGGTCTTCCACTCTTCCCCGCCGGCCTTTGCTCCTCGTCTTTTTCTCTCCCTTTTTCTCACCTCTCCTCTGTTAACTTGAATACCAGCAGTTCTAATCCTTCTTTACATCCCTTTCCCCCTCATCCATTAGAGAAAAAGAAAATTCTCTCTCTCTTTCTTCTTCCTCTTGTCTTCTTTTTCCTTCGTTTCCTTTCCTTCTTTTCTTTACGTAGTTTATTTTTTCATTCCTTTCCCTTCCCCTCTCTTCCATTCTTCTCCTTTCCTCCTCTTTGTTAACTTTTCTTTCCTTTTCTATCCTTAACTTTCCTTCCCTTTCCTTCCCTTCCTTTCCCCATCTTCCCTTTCTTTCCTTTTTTCACTTTTTTTCTTTCCTTTCCCTTCCCTTCCCTTTCCTTCCCTTTCCTTCCTTTCCCTCTCCTTTCTTTCCCTCTCCTTTCTTTCCCTCTCCTTCCCTTCCCTCTCCTTCCTTAACCTCTCCATCCCTTCCCTCTCCTTCCCTTCCCTTCCTTTCCCTTTCCTCTCCTTGCCTTTCCTTGCCTTACATTTCCCTTTCATCATCTTCTCCTCCCATCTCTCTCCTCGCATTCCTTTCCCTTGCCTTTCCTTTCCTTCCTTGTTCCCTGGTTCCTCCAATTTCCTTCCCAACACCCTTCACTCTTACCATTTTTCGCAGGAATAAAACTTTTAAGCCCAGAGGCGCACGGCGGGGCTGGTCAGGATTTTTAGAAGCATGAAAGGATTGCAGGGCGGCGGTGGAGGGAGGGAGGGCGGGGCCTGCTGGAGATAGTTAAATAGATGGGCGACCACTCCGGCGATGGCGTGGAGGTGTGGCGGAGGTGAGGATGGTGTGGCAGGTAGGGTGTGTGTTTACCTGTATGGACACTCTCACCTGGTCACACCTTAACCATTTTAACGATAACCATATATGAAGGCAGTTATTTGGGTCAAGGAGGCAGTTTTGGGGTCCGAAATCGGCAAACATAGGAGACTGAGTACGACAATCTGGCACGTTGACCTTAACATACATATATACATTCACATATACATATCAGAAATTGACCCCTCTTTCGGCCACCTCATTGGATTCTTTTTAGGAGCAGCAAGTAGCGGTCTTTTTTTTATTTATCATTGTTTCCTTGTTTTTGTGCCTTTGAGCTGTCTCCTTTGTTGTAAAAAAAAAATACATACATACATATATAAATACATACATTATATATTCGTGCAAACACATTCACACCCACACAGACATGCATACATAATTGCATACATATACACATACAGCACACATACACATCATACAAACATTAAGTCTTGCATATTAGATAAAGACAAAATCTGCTAATAGCGTGAAGAAGAGAGAGAAGAGGAAGAGTGAAGAGAAGAAATGACTGAAAGAGAAAGAAGGAAGGAGAGCAGAAATAAGATCGTTGGAAAGAAAATAAGAAAGGAAAGAGAGAGAAGGAGGTAGCGGCCAAGTAAAGGTAAAGAACGAGGAAAAGACTAGACCCCCCCAAAAAACGGATGCTGTAAAGACTAAACCTACGAAAGTTGTCTATAAATAAGTCGTCGTTTGGTGTATAGTGATAATGATAAAACGTTGCATTTGTCGCATAAAAACAAACGTTGCCATATCTCGACTAGAAAATGCGCAGGAGCGAGGTTGCCACATTTCTATTTCAGTGGAGTCCCGAGGCGCCTCCATTAATCTTCAAACACCTGGTTTAAGTTTGGACAGGTGAGATGGCCTGCCAGGTGGGCCTTGGAGTGATCCCGGATGCAGATGTAGACCACCTTGCAGCATTTTTCCTTTCCTTCTCTTTCTCTCTCTCTCTCACACACACACACACAAACAAACAAGCAAACATGAGCCAGGGGGGGTTAAGCGAAGACAGATTGGAGGAGAAAGGGTATGTGTTTGATGGGAAGGAAAAAAGGGAAGGGCTGTTGTTTGGGAAGTGGAGGGAAGGGAAGATATGGAAAGAATACGAGAGGGGAGGAATTTGTGAGCGACAGGGACCAAGGAAGGGAATATGAATGATGGAAAGGAGAAAGGAGAGACTAAGGAAGAGGAGGAGGAAGATAGGAAGAGTGATGAGAAGGAATGATTACGTGGGAAAAGGTGAAGAAAGAGTGGTAGGTGAAAGTAAGGAAGGAAGGGAAGAGTGATTTAGGAAGGGAAGGCAGGGGAAAGACGGAGTGGCTCAGTAGAAATAAAGAAGGAAGGGAGGAGGAGCAAGATTGAAGTAAAAGAGTAAGAGTGAAGAGAAGAAATAACAGAGGGAGAAAGAAGTCAGGAGAGCAGAAATTAGATCGAAGGAAAGAAAAAAGAAAGGAAAGAGAGAGAAGGAAGTAGGAGCCAAGTAAAGATAAAAAAACGAGGAAAAGACTGGAGGAGGGAGAAGAGTGAGAAGAAATAACTGCGTGAATAAGGAGTGAAAAGATTAGTGAGTGTATCAAAGGAAGGAAAGGAGAAAGGGAGGACTCGATGTAGAAGGAAGAGAAGGAAAAGGGTAAAGAATGGGAACAGTGAAAATAAGAAGGAATGTGAAGAAATGACAAGGGGAGGAATGAAGGAAGAGACCAAAAAGCAGAGAAAGGAAGGAGGTGATGAGATAGGAAAAGAAGAAGAATGGAGGGAAAAGCCAAATGGTAGTAAAGAACATGGAAAGGACAGTGACAGAGGGAGGAGAGTAAGAAGAAATGATAGAGTGAATAAGAAGTTAAGAGACCAGGAATTAGATCGGAAGGAAGCGATGTAAAAGGAAGAGACGGAGAAAGGAATGAGAAACCAAGTAGAGATAAAGAAGGAAAGAAAGAAGAAACGATTTAAAGAGTACGGAGTGAAGAGAGCGGTAACCAGATGGAAAGAAGGGAAGGAGGAAGGAAGAAGGAGGCGATGTAAAAGGAAGAGAAGGAGAAACGAAGGAGAAACCAAGTAGAGATAAAGAAGGAAAGAAAGAAGAAACGATTTAAAGAGTACGGAGTGAAGAGAGCGGTAACCAGATCGAAGGAAGGGAAGGAGGAGGGAAGAAGGAGGCGATGTAGAAGGAGGAGAGGAGGAGGGATGAGTACCTTAGCATGCAGGGCGAGTAAGGTGAGTGGCGGAAGAACGTGACGCGTGCAAGGGAAGGGAATTTCAACGAGATAGCGAAGTGTTTGCGTGTAATTGGGCAACACGAGTCTGTCTTTCTGTCTGCTTCCTGGTCCACGCCGCTCCATCAAACACCTGCTTAGATTTTTCTCATTTTTTCGTCTATTATTTTTTTTCTAAGGCTGCTGTACGTGATGATTCTTTTTTGTTCGTCTTTTTTACATGTTTTTGCGTCTAATACTATTTTTCTCTTCCCTTATTCACTTTTTGTTTCTCTTCCAGTTTGTCGTCTTCTTCTACTCCTCCTCCTCCACCTTTTTCTTTTCTATTTCTTTATCTCCTGTGCTTTAATTTTTGGGGTAATCTGATTTTGCTTTTTTTTACTTTTGCTCCTTATTTTCAGTCTGTTTTTCCTTCTCCTCCTCGTATTCCTCTTTCTCTTTTTCCTCCTCCCATTCCTCTTCTTCATTTTTCTATTTCTCCTTCTACTCCTCCTTTTTCTCTTTCTCCTCGTCCTCTTCCTCCTCTCTTTCTCCTTTTCTTCCTTCTCCTTCTCCTCCTCCTCCTTCTAACTCGTCTTTATTTCCTCATCGCGTCTCCTCATCTCTCATTTTGCGTGCTTTAAAAATAACTCTACACCCTTCCCTTTCATTCATTGCAATCACGTTTTCTGTGATGACGGCTACAGTTCCCCCTTCTCATTTCTCTTCCACTTGTCTCTGGTAATTGTCCTCTACTTTATATTTCACTCAGGCTGTATCTTTTTTTTTCTTTATCGCTCCTCTTCATATAGTTCCGTATCTACCTCTATAATAACCTATGCTCTTTCTTCTTTTCTAATTGCCTACTATAATACTTAAGACTTCACTCTTTCACTCACTCACTTCACTCACTGTTTTCCCACTCACTTATTTGACTCACTCCATTTGATCGCTCTTTCGGCAACCTCTTTTGATTTTTTTTTTGTAGGAGCAGCAAGTAGCGGTCTTTTTTTATTATTGTTTCCTTTTTTTGTGCCCTTGAGCTGTCTCCTTTGTTGTAAAAAAAATAATAAAAACTCATGTCACACTTTTTTTATCGCATTCATTTTTACCGTTTTTTTTCTTGAACCGCACCTGTTCGTATAGTTCTTTATCTACCTACATATAACTTCATTCTCCTTCTTTTCAGACCTAGACGGAAGGAAGGTCCCCGTGAAGTGACTGCCTGCTGAGGGTGAGTGTTGTATGAGTTTGTTTAGTATATTCAACCTTTTCATCGAAGTTCTGTTCCTCTATCGATTCTTCTTCGCGGATCAAATTTTTCCGTTACTCTGTTGTTTGTTTGTAGTTAAAAACGACCTGATGTTATATATTCTACGTCGGTGTCAGTATTTTTATCCTTTTGATCGTTGCTCTGTTTCAATATTAACCTGGTAGCAGGGGGGGAGCATGTTTCTTAATGGTCCCTCTAAGCGAGAAAAATGAGAAAAAAATCACCCCTCACAAAAACCACTTCATAATATATATCAAAGCATTCGTGATCAGATTATGTATCATCTTTTTTGGGGGGGTTACATCGTGGCACAAATTTGGCCCGTCGCTGCTACCGCGTTAAGTCTTCTAACATCGGCAGCGTCAGTGCTATATAATTTTCGTGGGTCAAGTTTTCCGTCAATCCATATTTCGTTACAAGATAAAAAAATAAAAAAATGACATGATTTAAAATTTTCTAAGTCAGTATCAATATTTGCGACTTTTCTTTCTTTTTCTAACATCGTAAACTTCAACGATATTTCTTCTCCGTGGCCAGGCGTCCTATCACTCCATCGCTCACTGCCAGAAAAAAAGGAGCTAGATTTTTTTAATTATCCAGACAATGACTCACGCCTCGTAAATTCATTAAACGCCCTAATTATTTATTCATTTAATTAGTCAAAGCTTCTCACTGCTTTTCATCCGATTCAGACAGCCCTTGGGAAAACCGTGAATATTTATCCTTGTCACTTAAAAGAGAGAGTGTGGACATAATAAATTTCAGGTTTTTGTGTGTGTGATAAAAGCGAATTTAAAGCGAATCAGTAAGTCACACACAGTAAACCAACAGAGTGTGGACATAATAAATTTCAGGTTTTTGTGTGTGTGACAAAAGCGAATTTAAAGCGAATCAGTAAATCATACACAATAAACCACTGAAGGGAAAACTAGACATTGGACGCTTTAACGTGTGCAAACCGCCCGCTGCCAACACCCTCTTGTCGGAGTGCTCAAAATGTGAAAATGTGCAATTAAGTCTTGGGCGAGGTCCTGCCCTGCTTCACCTCTCAGTGGAAGGATTACTTTATTTTTGACCTCGGTGACCTTGACCTTTAACCTTTGATCTTGAAAATCGAACCTGTCCTGTGTGGGGCCATTAGTAGTCTACCTATGAAGTTTCAACATCCTAGCTGTAATGGTTCGAAAGCTATCGCGTTACAGACAAAAAAAAATACACAACTGAAAACAATACCTTCCGCAAAATTCTTTCGCGGGCGGTAATAAACATCACACTTGTACTAACGAAAAGACACTCTGTCAGTGATCCCAGAAAACTGCTTTGTTACTTGCGGATGGCATAATATACAGGAACAAACATAAGTCACGAAAAATCACTAAAAGAAAGGAAAAATAACGAGAATACTTACTTTTACTAACCAGAAGACAGCTTACAAAAAAGGCACTCTGTCAGTAGTCCCAGAACCTTGCTTTGTTCCATTGTTTCTTCTTTTTTTTGTCTCCTTCTCCTCCTCTTCTTCCTTCTGCTGTATTTTCCTTCTCCTTCACTTATGTCTCTTCTCTCTCTAACTTACATTGTTTTAAATTATCTTTTATTTTCTCGTTTCTCTCATAGGTACTCCTTTTTACCCCTTTTCTTATCTTCCTTTATCTTTTCCTCGTGTGTTTACTGTTGAGGCTGACGACATTGCAAACAGGAAGACAGACACAAGGCCCCGTTAGAAAGGCGTTCACTACCACGTCCCATCACCGTCATCATCAGCAAGCACTCTGTCAGGCGAGCACTCTGTCAGGCGAGCACTCTGTCAGGCGGCCCCGCGCGTTGCCTTGTTACCCGCGAGAGGGCGTGAGGTGCCTCGGGATGAGAGGGACGCGAGGTGAAGATAAAAGAGGCGAGGATGAAAACGTGCAATAAAAACGAAGCTCAGAGTAAAGAATATAAATGTAAGGCGCCGCGCAAAAAACTTAATGAAGATGAGTGAAGACAGAAGCGTGAAGGAAGTGATGAGAGGAAGGAGGAAGAGGAAAAGGAGGAGGAGGAGGAGGTGAAAAATTTAAAGAAGTCAAAGTGAAGAGGTGAAGGGAAAACGAGGGAGAAGAAGTGGAAAAAGGAAGAGGAATTCGTAAGAGAAGAGAATAAAGAAGGAAGAGGAGGAGGAGAAGGAGGTGAAAGATGTAAAGAAGTTGAAGAAGGAAGAGGAATTTGTATGTAAAGAACTGTAGGAAAGAAAAGAAGGAGAAGGAGGAGGAGGAGGACGAGGAGTAGAAGGAGGAGGTGGATGTGAAAGATATAAAGAAGACAAAGAAGGAAATGGAATACGTAAGTGAAGAGGAGAAGGAAGAAGGATAAAAAAGAGACAAGTAAAGTGATGGAAGAGAAAATGGGAGAGAAGGAGGACGAAAATATGGTCAAAAAGGAGAATAAAAATGTGGAGATAGATAGATAAAAAAAAAATCAAGTATATATAAAACGGGAAGGAGAAATAGAGAAAAAGGAATATATGATAGAGGAGAAAGTGAAGGAACAGGAAGAAGTGTAGAAGAAAAACGAGCAATGTAAAGAGGAGAAAGTATAATGAAAGGAAACAATGAAAATACGAGAAAGAGAAGAGAGAAATTTAGCAACAAATGATGAAAAGAAAAAAAAATACGTATGAGAAAGGAGACGAACGAGAAAAGGTAGATAAATAAAAGGAAAATAAATAGGTAGAAGATACGACAAAGGAGGAAAAGGAAAATGCAGAATGAGGAAGAGGAGGAGGAGACAAAAAAGACGAAGGAGTAGGAAATAAAAAAAGATGAAGAATGAAAAGGCGGCAGAGGAAAAGGAGATGGAGGAGAAGAAAAACGATACTTAAACGATACTAAATGGAAGGAAGAGTAGGAGGAAAAGGAAGCGAAGGGTGATTAAACGTAACAAGAGGAGGGAGAGGAGGATAAAAAAGGAGGAAGAGGAGGAGGACGAAGAATAGGAAAGGAGGAGGAGGAGGAGGAGGAGGAGGAGAAGGAGGAGGAGGAGGAGGAAAAAACAGCTGTCTCCTCCACAATGACACTCGTGGAACCCAGCTATCGTGTGCCTTGTTTCCTCCTCGTCAGAGAGAGAGAGAGAGAGAGAGAGAGAGAGAGAGAGAGAGAGAGAGAGAGAGAGAGAGAGAGAGAGAGTGGTGGATGATGATGGTAGTAGTAAAGAAGGAATACACACACACACACACACACACACACACACACGTCTTATGCATGCAGATATTCTACTGAAAACGCCGTAAAAACGAAAAAAAATGACCAGCCATCAGCTCATCACGTTTTTCCTCAAGCCGACGAGTAGGAAGATGAAGAGCAGGAGGAGGAGGAGGGGGAGGAAGAGGAGGAGGAGGTGAAGTAGTGAGAAGTGGACTTAAGAGATGCGAAGGCTGAAGAAAGTAAGTGGGCGCGATGTAAATTTGGTCGAGAAGAGGAATAAAAAAAACTGTAAAACGTTAAACATGAAAAGAAGAAAAACATGTTACAAAAATAAGCAAGAAATTTGAATGGAAAAAGAAAGAAGAATAGAGAAGCAGAAAAAATAAATAAAAGGAGAAGAAGAAGAACCAGTTTACCAAAAAATAACAAAATATATGATGAACAAAGAAATAAGAAAAAAATGGGGTAACAAAATAAAATAGAATGTAAATAAGAGTCCCGTAGAAGAGAAAAACTGACTCGGTATAATTAAGAAAAGAACAAGATAGCAAGTTACAAAAATATGCCTCAAAAGACATAAAATAGTAGAGGAAGATGACGGAAGAAAAATACTAGAAAAAGTGAATAATAGCCCTGTAGGTAAAAGAAAGAAGTGAAAATTGACACAGTATAGACAAGGAAAAGAATAATTATAAGAACGAAAGCATCATTGGGCAAAGAGAACCTGTATTTTAACTATAAGTCTGTATAAGTAATAACTATAAGTCTCTGTATTTTAACTATAAGTCCAAGGGAAAGTCAAGCGTCGTAGACGGAAAAAAGTATAATCAAGGCGCCGTATAGACTCTGAGAGGAATTATCACAAGAGCCAAGACTCCACTGAGCAAAGAATACTTATAATTAAAAGTTTCTAAGGCGGAGAGGCGTCGAGTGTAGGACCAACATAGGGAGCGAGGTGGCACTCATTAGAAGGAACAGGACGACGGAATGAAGAGGTTGAGAGTAAAGGGCAAAGAATGGATTATAATTAGATTGGATTACGTAAAAGAGGAGGAGGAGGAGGAGGAGGAGGAGGAGGAGGCGGAGGGTGAAGCTAGATAAATGGAGGGTAAGGAAATACATAGAAAACATAGGAAGGAAAAGGGATAGACAATGTAGTTTAAATTATTAAGAGAAAAAAATAAGAAAGAGGATTGACATATTGAGGTTTAGAATGTTAATAGAAAAATAAGAAAAAAAAGAAGGATAGAAATATTGACGTTTAAAATATACATAGAAAAATAAGAAAGAAATAGGTTAGACGTTTAGAGGTCTAGAATATTACTAGAAAAATCTCCTTCTGAATCTCTCTCTTGAAAAGTTAACCTGTTTTCCTTTCATTTTTTACTTCATTGATTCCTCTTTTTTTTCTTTTCTACTTATTGCAGTCTATTTCTTGCGTTTTTAATATTTACTTCCATGTCTTCTTTCATTCCTTCTCTCCTTTCCTTTCTCTTTCTCTGCCTCTCTCTCTCTCTGAAAAGTTAACCTGTTTTCCTATCATTTTTCACCTCGCTGATTCCTCTTTTTTTTCTTTTATTTTTCTTATTGCAGTCTATTTCTTGCGTTTTAAATATTTACTTCCATGTTTTCTTTCATTCTCTCTCCCTCCCTCTCTCCTTCTCTGCCTCTCTCTCTCTCTGAAAAGTTAACCTGTTTTCCTCTTACTTTTCAATTCGCTGATTCCTCTTTTTTTTCTTTTTTTTTTTCTCCTTATTGCAGTCTATTTCTTGCGTTTTAAATATTTACTTCCATGTTTTCTTTCATTCTCTCTCCCTCCCTCTCTCTTCCTCTGCCTTTCTCTCTCTCTCTCTGAAAAGTTAACCTGTTTTCCTCTCCTTCGCCCCTCCGAGTTGGTCTCTTGATGTCTCCTTTGAACGGGTGGAAGAGAGGCGGAAAAATATGGAGCTAAAGAAGATGGATTACCTCTGAAAAAGATCTATCGGCTTAGGTTTCCCCCCTTCTCTCCTCCTTCCTCTCTTTCCTTCTCTCTCTCTTTCCTTCTCTCTCTACCTATCTAACTGTCCATCTATCCATCTATCTCTCACTCCGTCATAATCACCCATAGCTTTTTCACTGTCGCCAGGGTAGACTAAAGAAATGAAAAAAGGAATACGGAAAAAAGGATAGCATGTTTACGTTGAATCCTTGATGTCTGCTCTTCACTTCACCTTCTTGGGTTCTAGAAATCCCTCAAGCTGGCATTAATTCGCAGCTCGTAGCTAACAACAACACCCCGTGAAAAGCATGGAAAGGGGAATAGGAAGGGTTCTAGGAAGGGAGATGAAAAGGTGAGAGGAGGTGAGAAAGAGGCGAGATGTTATTAAGCGTTGGTTTCTTTTTGGTCACATTTTTCTTCCTTTCAGAACTTGGAAGTAACGAGAAATGGAATGTTTTTAATGATTTCTCTTCCCTCTGTCAACATTTTTACATCTAGCAAGTGAAAGAGAGAGAGAGAGAGCAGGACGAGGAACAGGCTGGGTGTGTACGTGTGTGTGTATGTGTATGTGTGTATTGAGGGCGTGGTGGTGTGGCGTGGCGTGCGGATGGGGTGCTTGTGGGCGTGGCAGTGTGAGGGGAGAAGGGCAAAGGAGGCAGTCAAATGGTGATGGGAGAAGGGGAAGGGAGCGAAAGGAAGGGAAGGCAGGCGGAGCGGCAAAAAGGACTCTATTGCTATTTCTGTGCCTGTGTTTGGGCGTGTTTTTGTGCGTGTGTTGCTGAGCAGGTGCGTCGTAGGATCAGTGGGATGTTGTTGTTTGCCGCAGAGTCCTTGGTGGAGCCTGGCGGGGCGTCTCCCACCCGCAGGAACACGGTTTGGGACGCCCCGTTGCTCCTACTGCCGCCGCCTACCGCGTCGCCACACAAGAAAGCGCCACCAGTAACTTTCTCCTCCTCTCCGAGCCCGGCAAGCAGGCACAAAAGGGAGACAACTTCGAGAATGAGGCCGCATCTCACGATCTTCCGCTTGTTTCTTGTTATTCTTTCTCGCTTCTTGGGTTTGCGCATCCACGTAGAAGACTGTCTGAGGTTTGGGAGGTGAGCGAGAGAGAGGAAGAGATAGATACATAGATAGATAGAGAAGGGAGGAAAGAGAAGAAAGAAGAGAAATGAGATATAACACAGATGGGTTTAGTTATAGAATTCACCTTCCATCCTCACACTTCATTAGATCCATAGCATATCGTGAGAGATGTATATTTATTCACATCCACGTTTATTTTCCTCTCCGATCCCTACATTCTAGCTCCCAAGACAAAACACAGTCGGAGGGCGCTTCTTGTTCTTCGTTTTCTATTATATTTTGCTTCCCCGCTCCAACGAAATGTGAGACTCTCGCCTCGCAGCGACGCACTCTTGAACGAATCTGCCCCGCTTTACTTCTTTACGCTGTCTGATTTTACTATGTTTTCCTGTCCCGCTTCTTCTTGCTTTATACGAAGATTATGTCACAAGGGGAGAGAGGAGGAAGTGAGAGAGACAGAGGGAGAGGGTGGGGGTGGGGAGAAAGAAAGAGAGAACACTCCCCTTTAGGATTGCTGTTTCTGGGACGGTTCAGGTACGTGTGTGAGGCGTTGTGTTACATGCCGCTGCGCTTGATTGGCAGGTGAGTGGACGCCAGGGATCAGCGACCAAAGCACTCTACCTCCGCGCCATCAGAGAGACAAACAGCGGGTTAAGAGTCCATTCCGGCGGGAGTTGGATCGTGCCTTTGTCTTTTTTCCTTATCTGTTTCCTATTGTCCGTTGCTCCACGCGGAAGATTTTTTGTTTTTATTTTCTGATTGGCCACACGCGCCGTTGATTTAGAGGTATTTTCAGGGGAGTCAGATTGTATTAGTGCGTTGTTCTTCCTATTTGTTGCTTCTACGTTGCATTCTCTCGCGTATATCGTTGATTTAGTTGTTTTTCCAGAGGCCGTTAAATTGTTGCAGTCCGTTATCTTCCTATTTGTTGCTTCTACGTTGCATTCTCTCGCGTATATCGTTGATTTAGTTGTTTTTCCAGAGGCCGTTAAATTGTTGTAGTCCGTTATCTTTTTTTTTTTTTTTTACGAGTCAGCCTATAGCGCCGGTAGGCTTTCTTAAGGAGCCTGGATGGTAGTCGGCCCCAGCCTATCATGGCGCAGGCAAGTGTTTTATAGTGGCGTCATCTTTTCTTGGCTCATGGTGCCCCCAGGAGCTCGTTCTTGATTCACTTGGACGGTTTCCTCTAAGAGTCGGGGTTGATGGGTGGTCTTCAGGACAGCATGTGGGAAGTCTTCGGCCACTCGGCGGTGACTGAAAAATCCCAGGTGGTAGCGGCGGATTCGAACCCGCGTCGTCTCTCACACGGTGAATGCGGGGCCCACACGCTATCCACTCAGCCACCGCCTACCCATGCTCCCCTTCTCTTTTTTTGTACGTTTTCTTCAATTCGATTTGTATATGTATCTGTAAGCACGTTTTATTTCCATATTAGATACACGCGGAGTTGAATTAGAAGTGTTTTCCAAAGGGAGTTAGAGTAGATTTATGCTTCCTGCTTGTTTTTCTACTTTTTTTCTAAATTTAAGTTGTGTATGTATTTGTGTTAGTACCTTTTTTTCTTCTAATTACACACACTCGCAGTTAATTTAGATGTATATCCCAGGTGTTGAATCGTATTAGTGCTGTATCCTTCCTGTCTGTCGTTTCAAGTTTTTCTCTTAATTTAATTTGTGTACGTCTGTATGTTAGCACGTTAAAATTAAAGCTATCTGACCATATGTATATTGCTTTGCTTTCATATGTTCTTAGTCCATGGCGCCGGGAGGTTCGCTGGTTGTGTTGGCGAGTTTTATAGTGTAGTTGCCGCGATATGTAACATTATCTTGGCCCATGCTGCTCCCTGGTAGGCCTACTCCTCTTGACGGAAGATACTGAAGTTAGGGTTGATTGAAGTACTGGGTGGCAAGGGAGCAATCTTCCCCCATTTAGGGACGAGAAATGGGCGGATGTTTGCGGCATGGCTCAGTACAGAACATATTGAATCACCACATAATTTTATAAGGAGTAAGATTCCGTAACGTACTATGTCTCTTTTAGGTTCATATTAGAGGAGCAGGATATGAATGATTGCAAATGAAAGGATGTGTCTGTCTGTATTTGTCTACCTCTCTTTATCCTTTTTTCTCTATTTATTTCCCCTTTTTTGCTTTTGCCATGTGTATTTTTTTCCTTTCTTCCCTGTCCATTTCTATTCTGAGCTTCGATTTATTTGCATTCTCTCTCTCTTTCCCTCTCTCTGTTTGCCTGTCTCTCTCTGCATCTCCCCATCTTTTTTTTCTTATTTAATATAGTGCTCTTTATATTTATTTTGCCTTTCTTTCTTTTTGCCATGTCTATTTTTTCCTTTTCTATACTGAACTTCAATTTATCTGCATCCCTCTCTCTCTCCCTCTCTCTGCTTGTCTGTCTCTCTGCATCTCTCCCTCTCTCTCTGTCTGCCTGGATCTTGACGGTCTGCAGCACCAAGTGGATTATACAAGGGTAAGTGCAGGTCGACGCCGAGTTTAAGTGGCTGTTAGAGGAGTGAGGATGCTGCGCCGGCGGGAGTGGGGGAGGGAGGAGTAGGTGGTGGTGTTGGTGGTGGTGGTGTTAGCGGTGGTGCTGTATTGTGTATTGTTGTTATTTACTTTCGATGACGTTTATATTTTTCTCCATTCTTAGTTCATCATAAGCTTTCCTTCCGGATTTTGCACGTTTAAGAAATGTAAATATCTAAACCAATTTTTTATCGGGTCTAATAATATTCCATCCATGAAATGCATCTTCGCCTCTCGCAAGTTTGCTCTTTGTCTGTTTTGCTCCTTTCTCTCTCTCTCTCTCTCTCTCTCTCTCTCTCTCTCTCTCTCTCTCTCTATCTCTCTCTCTCTCCCTATAGTCCAGTAATTGTGAACTCGGACTGTATGTTTTTCGCTCCCTAACCAGCCACCGCAACCCTCACCAACACCCTGCCTTCCCGCCTCCACTCATGGCTTGCCACCCCTCTCTACGTTACCATTAATGAGGAAATTAGGTAAAGGTATCACTACGTAGGGCAAGGGAGGAGGTTAACCTGCACACCTTTCACTGGCCTCGTTTCGATAGCATTTCGGAGATGTGTGGGTAGTGCTGTTCAACTTGGTGTATCGGCATGATCTTTACAACAGAAACAACGTAGTTATTGTGAAAAAAAATAAAATTCTTGCTACACCCCTAATAACGATTTATGTTTTTAATACATCAGCTAGGAGAGGGCAGATTAAAAAATAGTTTGGACATGTATGGATGAGAGATGTTGGGTGTAGCGGGAGAAGGATGTTGGAGATAGAGCTGCCGGGAGGAAGGAAGAAAGCAAGGCGAAATATGAGCCCTGTATGTGGTGGAGGGGACATGCGGGCTGTTTGACGTGACTGAGGGAGAAAGGTAATACATGGGTAGTATCGTCTTATTTTAGGCGCCTGGCGTATTCTGTACACTTGCAACTACTTCTGCATCATCGATATTCAGGTATATGCATAAGTATAAGCATAATTTACAGGCCGCATTTCATTCACCCATACTATCAAAAGCATAAATACATATTTTTAACCTAAAATACTTAATTTTACTGCATACGAAAAGATATATGAACCATTACAATTAGCATTCACTTAGTATATTGTTCTGTCTGAGTTCCGAGGGTAATGAACGGCGTGGTTGGCTCTCGAGGACGTAACGTAATCTCTCCACATTTGTACAAGCTGTTCAACCTTACTCTATAAATGTACGTTATTCCTTTCTTTTAGTTTCTATTTGGTGATATAAGAAAAATAAGTAGGTACCCCAGCCACTTCATGAGAGATAGTATTAACGTAGTATTCTGAACTAGTTTGTCTTTGCGTAAAATATTGTTTTTAATTTATTTTCATCTGTGATCTGACTTGGAAGGGAAGATTAATTATATACTAGGTTAGAATAGTACCATTTTTTATTTATTTTGTATTCACTCATGATTCTACGTGCGTGGTAAAATTAACTGGGTTACCATGAAAAATTGCAAATAATTTTTTCATTCTTCAGGAGGTGAAGAGCGTGGGCGGTTTCAAAGGGCGTTACGTGATCGCACCTTAGTGTCAGCTCCCAGTGACGGCGTGTTTGCAGTCCGTCATGCGTGTCGGTGTGTACACAGTGATGTGCGCCGGGAGAGTCGACGAAGCGGCGTGGCAGTGTCAGATGTGTAGCAGGGAAGCGAGGAGGAATTAGTTGCTCTCAGGGAAAATAAACCTCATTAGGGTCCGATGAACGATTAGAGTGCTCATGACTAATCCTGCTGAAATATGAACATTATGAGCATGTCAAACCAAAATTGTTCAAGGGGAGGGATAAATCTGAGGTGTTTGCATCATTATTGCCGTTCAGTAATGTAAATATGGTTGGCTGTGCCCGTGGACTTTTAGGAGTCACTGCCAAGGAAACGCTCTGCCCGTAACGGACTGCTTGGCTTGCATGTAATTGTATGTTGGTGGCAGTCTGGTAAAAAATCTTGCTGAGAAACCGTCTGCTGATCAGGCAGTTTGTGCTACATTTGGCACAAGATTTCTCGAGACTTTGTTGTTTAATTTAATGTTAGAACTAGTTTGTTGCTTTGACTCTATAAAGCCGTTGAAAACGTTTTGGTGTGTGTTTGTGTGCATTTATGTGTGTGTGTGTGTGTGTGTGTGTGTGTGTGTGTGTGTGTGTGTGTGTGTGTGTGTGTGTGTGTGTGTGTGTGTGTGTGTGTGTGTGTGTGTGTGTGTGTGTGTGTGTGTGTGTGTGTGTGTGTGTGTGTCTGTTTGTGTGTGTGTGTGTGTGTGTGTGTGTGTGTGTGTGTGTGTGTGTGTGTGTGTGTGTGTGTGTGTGTGTGTGTGTGTGTGTGTGTGTGTGTGTGTGTGTGCGTCTGGTGAGTGTGTGTGTCTGTTTGTGTGTCTGTGTGTGTGTGTGTGTGTGTGTGTGTGTGTGTGTGTGTGTGTGTGTGTGTGTGTGTGTGTGTGTGTGTGAGTGTAGTGCAGTGGTTGGTGGTTGACAGGTGAGTGGGTGTGCTTGCCTGAGAGTCTCAGATTGTTTGTGTGTCACTTTGCATAAAACGCTCAAGCAGATTAGCAGGACAAAGGGTTGCTTCCTACGTGTGTATGATTGAGTGTAAAAGCTTGATGCTTGGCTTGATACCACGAACAAAGTATTCAGTCCAACGAATCTTTTGCTCACTGCGTGTATATAGGGAATCGACAGCGTGATCTCACTCGTGTGGTTAGAAAAATATGTGAAAATGGTTAAAATATTTATATGTATTGTATGTAATAATAATAATATTATTATTCGTTTTATCACAGGGTACTTCTAATATTGCCTTACATTCTTACTTAGAAAATAATATAGCATGTAATGAAGCTGAGAAAAAAATCTCTATTTACAACTTTTGAGTAAATTTGGAAATATGGATATTATTGTACAATTAAGCAAGAGGGAAATGTGAACACTCTGTGTATGATGTTGTTAAGTTGCCCAAAGATTACTGATTTATTATTCACCTTTAACGTCAGGTTACTAGATTCAGAAAAAAAATGACTCCCGATCCTAAATCTTCGTTACAAGACGAAATGATCAGTACGAAAGAGTAAAAAAGAACATCCGATTTATCGATTACCTTTCTGCGATTTCTTGCACCTCGGAAGTGAACTTTAATGTGTGTATATATATATATATATATATATATATATATATATATATATATATATATATATATATATATATATATATATATATATATATATATATATATATATATATATATATATATATATATATATATATATATATATATATATATATATATATATATATATATATATATATATATATATATATATATATATATATATATATATATATATATATATATAAAGAAAAACCCGATAGTCCATCAGTACTATACCGCAAGTAACTGTGAAATATAATTAGAAAAGTAAATAATGCATAAAGCTTATCGATTCAGCACTTGCGTCTACCCACCAACCAGTACCACTTTAGGCGCCAACTTTAATGGACGTAGGAAAAAGGAGCCCAATGTCACCCATCATTGCTACAAGACGTCACAAATTACTACAAAACCTAGGCACCACACTCGCCAGATATATTCAGTCATCATTATCATCATCACAAATGTAGACTTCAACCATCACCAAACGTTTTCTCTCATTCAAAAAACTGTAAGACCTTTAATGCCAATCATGTCCTCGATTTCATTCCTCTTAACGTCTCCTTGTCACTCTTTGAACAATGTGCCAAACCTCCACGCGGGAGTCACCTAAAATGAGTGATTCATACGATGATGCATTTATCGTTGGCCTGGTGGAAGTGTCTTGCATTGCTTCATGATTTATAGAAGACCCGTCGTCGAGTACTCGTGTGGCAGCAATAATAATAAAAGGAACAAACTTTTTACGATATTGCTACGATTAGTGTTGATTATTCGCTCTAATTCTTTACTATATCGCTACTACTGGTACAATTACTACCATTACTGCTACTACTATTCCCACTACTACTGCTGCAAATACTACAATTAGTACTACTCTACTTCTTTTATTTCAACTACTACAATACAATTACTACTACAGCTACTCTAACACCATTCCCACTACTACACCTTCTACTACTACTACTATTACTTCTTCCACTTCTACCTCTGCATATAACGATAATAATAACAATAACAGTAACGGAACCTTTCTCAATGGAGTTCTCTCGGCGCTTATCGCAACACAGGACACACCAAGGACAGGTTCGGATATGCTGAAGCTGATTAGAAATTGCGGCATCTGGGTTAAATGACACCTGAGGGACGATTTGTTACGTTTGTGTGTGTTTGTGTGTGTGTGTGTGTGTGTGTGTGTGTGTGTGTGTGAGAGAGAGAGAGAGAGAGAGAGAGAGAGAGAGAGAGAGAGAGAGAGAGAGAGAGAGAGAGATTTTATTCAGAAAGTCCAAACTACCGGAATAAAATTATGCAAATGGCAAAATATTTAACTTCTCAAATCTAAGTGAAGGTGATTAGAATCGTTCACGTTCAGTTCTCTCTCTCTCTCTCTCTCTCTCTCTCTCTATCTATCTATCTATCTATCTATCTATCTATCTGTCTACATCAGGTAACAGGGAGGATTCTCAAAGTGATGTTCTCGGGATAGAATTTCTAAGTTATCTTCATCTCCTCCTTCTCCTCCTGCTCCTTCTCCTCCTCCTCCTCCTCCTCCTCCTCCTCCTTCTCTGCCTCCTCCTCCTCTCCTCCATCTTCTCCCTCTCTTCCTTCTGCCCCATAACACTATTTCTTTCACAGCAATATCACTCTCCATAAATTCTCAAGTTACCCTTTAATGTTCATCTCGCTGACATATTCATTCTCCTTTATTTTCGAAGATTGTCCATTTTCAGCATCCGTAAGATCACTTTTTACTTTATATGTATTCTCTGTTTGATTTTGTGTCGTATATTGTAAATGTGACTGCTACCCTTCTAGAGACGGAAACATTTGGATAATTTCATGTTTGTTTAGTTTTTTTTACTCTGGTGATCTTGTTTCATTTCATCCCTGTCATCTCTTCATATATATCTCTAGCTATACGTATGTGTTTTATATCTGCTTCTTCAATATCATATCGTCCTTTTTAAATTCTGATTATTTTAATGTCATTCTACTAAAAATCAGTTATTTATTTCATAAAGTTAGATATATTTCGTCTATTTTTCTATCTATTTCTTTATTTCTTCAATGATCGTGTAATCCGATAGCCTCGTTTGATTCATTCGCCTCGTCTAATTCACTCGACTATTATATTTGCATCTTTCATCCATTAACTAGACTGACTTTCTTTATTTTGCCTTGACCTGATTCCTTACCACCCTTACCCACCTACTTAACCTATTAACTCATTGAACTGTTATTTTTTCTCTGTGGTGACCCAATTTTACTTTATTTTATCTCCACCTTACCACTCTTGCCTATTTACTTTACCTATGACGGCACTGAGCTGATTATTTTTCTCTTCTTTTTAATTTGTTTTCTCAGGTGACCTAATTTAACATGTCCGGCGCTTTATTCCTTTTTGCACTACGTCTACATCATCCTTTTATTGCTTCGCCTGACCGCTTGTCTCTAACTGACGCAGCCTTGATAGTGCTTTCCTCCATCCTGTCGGTCGAGTGTTATTTCTGGGTTATCCTGATTCTGCTGTTCTTTCTCTTCTTTGTCTATCGCTTTTCTTTTCCTTCTCTTTCTTTTTTCTCCTTTCTCTCGTTCTTGAATCTTCTTCTCTTCCCTTTTTCTTCTTTCTTGCTCTTAATATCTTCTTCTCTTTCATTTTTTATCCTTTCTCTTGCACTTTTTATATCCTCTTTATTTTTTTCTCCTTTATTTAGCTATCTTTATCTCCTTCTTTCTCCTTTCTCTCGCTCTTTTCATCTACTCTTTCTTTTTTACTCCTTTCTCTCTCCCTTTTTATCTCTATCTTAGAAATTTCCTCGGTAAGTTTAACGAGTAGGAAATGATCTTTTAGTAGCGTGAGTAATAATAGAATGAAAATAAGAGTAATCTGGACACCTCTCCTCCCGAAATTGACCTCTCTTTCGGCCACCTCTTTGGATTCTTTTTAGGAGCAGCGAGTAGTGGGCTTTTTTTTTATTATTGTTTCCTTTTTTTGTGCCCTTGAGCTGTCTCCTTTGTTGTAAAAAAAATCATATCAATAACAATACACACAAAACACCGATTCAGATCAGCTTAAAACTCCCTCCGACAGAGTGCAAGGTTAATGCATTCGAGAAGATCACGCGTCACTCTCAGACCTGATCCCTGACGCCACCTGGCAACCGTTTGGCAATGCAGGCGGGCGAGAGACAGACACCTCCTAAGACCGTAATCTCACCTGCGAGCTCAAGCGATTTTAACTTTTTTACATCTTTTTACGTGAATAACAAACAGATGAACGGAGAAGTTGACAGATAGCAAGAGAGATGGAGATAGAAATTTCGATGGACAGTGAGCTTGACAGGATGAGAGAGAGAGAGAGAGAGAGAGAGAGAGAGAGAGAGAGAGAGAGAGAGAGAGAGAGAGAGAGAGAGAGAGAGAGAGAGAGAGAGAGAGAGAGAGAGAGAGAGAGAGAGAGAGAGAGAGAGAGAGAGAGAGAGAGAGAGAGAGAGAGAGAGAGAGAGAGAGAGAGAGAGAGAGAGAGAGAGAGAGAGAGAGGATGAAAGGCAGAGAGGAAGATAGAGAGAATACAGACAGACAGGCAGACAGACCAGCCGGCAGACAGAAAGGGCAAGATAAGAATATTGACATTCAGATCAGACAGACAGGCAGAAACAGAGACAGATTGACAGACAGAGATATACAGGCGAACGGACTTGAAGATTTTAATAATACCCTGATAGTTTTTTCAAATAAACGCATATATCAAACAACAAGGTTACTAATATTTTTTTGTTAGAGTTATGAATATTTAAATGTCATCGAATATTTAACATGTGGCGGTCAGAACGTTTTTTTCCGCTTTCATATATACTCTTTTTGTTATATTATATTTTATGAATCAGCTGAAAAAAAAAACTATCTTGGTTATTTGCATTTTATTCATTTATTTGGCTAGAGAGCGTATTGTTAGGCTGTAGAGGCGTTCATAAATCACGGATGCTTGTTTACTTATACCGAATCCTTCAAGTTTTGGGCGATGGGTTGACAGGAAGAAGGAAAGTGGAATGAGAATGAGAAGGATATTCGTCTCAGGAGAGTGAGAAACAACATGAGTGCGTTGATTCTGTGGCAAGATTTGATACACCTACTATGGTCTGTGGCCGCCTCCCTCCACACACATGCCTGCATATCTCACAACTCGCCTCGGTTCACACACGGTACACCTGACACGCCTGCCGCCTTGATTAAGATATCGTTCTTCCACCACACACCTGTCCTGTTTCATATCTGTCTTGTTCCACACACCTAATATACACCACACACACACCTCTCATTCCAAACACCTGCCTCTCTTCACACACCTCCGCATTTTCTCTTGGTTAACATACAACACACATGACGCATACCTGACTACTTCTCTCCACATCTGCCTTTCTTCACTCACCTGCTCCTCTCTACACACCTGGCTCCTTTCTTCATATATCTGGCTTCCTCCACTGCTTCTGACAAGGATTCCTGATTTGGTTGTCGAGAGAGAGAGAGAGAGAGAGAGAGAGAGAGAGAGAGAGAGAGAGAGAGAGAGAGAGAGAGAGAGAGAGAGAGAGAGAGAGAGAGAGAGAGAGAGAGAGAGAGAGAGAGAGAGAGAGAGAGAGAGAGAGAGAGAGAGAGAGAGAGAGACACATAGACGCACAGACAAACAGAGACGTTTTAAGCATATCCTCTTCCAACACCTCCAATTCCTTCCCTGTCTCCTCTTCCTCCTCCTCCTCCTCCTCCTCCTCCTCCTCCTCCTCCTCCTCTTCCTTCTCCTCCTCTTCCTCTTGCAGCAGCCTCCTTCAGCGTGTTAGCGGAGCCACAGTCGTATGTTGGGCGTAATGGCGCGTCATTATGGAGAGATACTGAGAACATCCCGTGTCTTATTGCGCCTTGGTGTGTGTGTGTGGAAGGGGGGGGGGGGGGTGCATGTGCGTGAGCGTGTGCATGCATGTGTATGTGTGTGTGTGTGTGTGTGTAAATTATTAGGGAGGAAATATAACTTAAATAATGTAAGAAATGGAGAGAGAGAGAGAGAGAGAGAGAGAGAGAGAGAGAGAGAGAGAGAGAGAGAGAGAGAGAGAGAGAGAGAGAGAGAGAGAGAGAGAGAGAGAGAGAGAGAGAGAGAGAGAGAGAGAGAGAGAGAGAGAGAGAGAGAGAGAGAGAGAGAGAGAGAGAGAGAGAGAGAGAGAGAGAGAGAGAGATGAAACTGATGCAAGAGATCTGTAATGTAGTGATAATGTCTTATACATAAATTTAATAGGGCAAAATATATTACGTAAAACAATAATAAAACAGAAAAAAACATAAAAAAGGAGTAATAACATCTGTCGGTGAAGAAAATATATGATAAACCCCAAACAGGCAGAATCAATGAAACAGTTTATGAAAGTAACAGGAAAACAGAAACCAACAAAAATCTCAAGCACACCGAGCTGAAATATGAGGTAGTAATTTGTTTTCCAGGACAGACACTCTCCCGTGGCGCTGACATAACGCAGATTAGAAATTGGGTTCGTTTTGGGTACATTAGTCCGCAAGCAAATAGCGAGGAATAAAATACCTTAATGCAAACCAACAGAAACATTATTACAAAACCTGAGTAACCGTGTGGGCATAGCCGAGACTGAGGAGCCAATCAACAGGTAGAGAGGAGATCCAGCCTCAGACAGGTACTGAATGCGTATTGAGAAACAGTAGATCCACCAACACAGGAACCTTTAAGGCGTTTGTGAACTAGACTGTTTTCTTACCCTGAGCAGAAGAAAATGACTCTTTGGGAAACACTAGCAAGAGAAGTATTAAACAGAGATGTCACTTAGTAGGAACAAGAGATCCTTTCCGTAACTTAGCAAGGTGGAATATTGCAGGCGTTGTAAATATTTCATTGAAGCTTGTGGAAAGGTATCTTGAGATCGAAGTGAGCGGAAATAGAATTGTGAAACTACTTAGTGAGCGGAGTCAGTGAGATTTAGTGAGTGAGCTTTAATGAGAAGTTTTGTCTGCTGACTTGTATAGAGAAAGAGAATTGTGCTCAGGAGTTTTTTTTTGTGATAGATTCTCGCTAGCCTCGTAGGCAAGGAAGACCTATCTGTACCTTTGTTTAAGTTGTAGTTTTAAGTGGGATAGTTTGAAGGAGTATTTTGTCTTGAGTTAATTGATAGTTTTTAGAAGGTACGAGAAGGGTTTTTTTTCAGGAGAGTTGGCACGTGAAAGATAACAAGGGAATGGTCAGTTTCTTTAATGGTTGACTGACGCATAGATAAACATATATGAAGCTAACTCACAATCTAGATGAGTGGAATGAAAACCAGTCACCCACTTAGCAGGTACGAGAATGCCTTCCTAGTGAGACGCCAGGTCTAAGAAAGCAGATAGAGGCTCATACTCCCTAATGGTTGACTTACACGTGGATAAAGCTGCAAAGGTATATTGAAACCTACATGAGCGTATCCAAACCCGAAGAACCAGCAGGTACGATTAGCCCTGTACCGAGAACATCCAGGCATACGGTATCAAGTAGAGACACACCTTGCTTATTGCTTGTCTGATGCATCTCGAAATATACCTGAGTTTACCTGAGACCAAGGCACTACTTCAGGCACACGTAATTCTCTTGTATGATTGCCAGGTGTAAGGTAACAGGTACAGGCTCACCTTGCATAATCGTTTACTCTAACACCTGGAATCCTACCTGAGAATACCTGGGACCTTTGCTCCACTTAACCTGCTCGCGAAGTTCTTCTCAAAACGTTGGCAGGTGTAAGGTAACAGGTAACTTGTACAGGCTCACCTTGCTTAATGACAAACTGTAACACCTCGAAATCTACCTGAACGTACCTGAGATCGCTGCACTAATAAACAAATACTCGTAGTACTTCCCGTAGCGTTGGCAGGTGTAAGGTAACAGGTAACAGGCTCACCTTGCTTAATGGCTGGCTGATACGCAGGTAAAGCAAGCAGGCACTTACTCTAATTAATGCCACGCCGCCACCGCTCACCTCCCTGGGCTAGTTTACCTGTAATATGCTAATTGGTAGGGGAGCAGAGTTGATACCTGGATAGGGGGAAGGGAGAGGGCAGGGAGAATGGTGATGAGGAACGGATCAAGGGAGAGGGCGGATAAAGGAGCGTGAGTATGGGTGAAAGAGTCAAGGGAGAGCGAGGATTGTGATGATGAAAGGGAGTTGAAGTGAATGAAAAGGGTTGGATAGTGAATTGTATGGGAGAGGTGATGAATTCGTTGAGGGTGTTGGGGTGGGGAGGTGGGGGAGGTTGTGTGTGTGTGTGTGTGTGTGTGTGTGTGTGTGTGTGTGTGTGTGTGTGTGTGTGTGTGTGTGTGTCACCTCTTCTACCTCCTCCTCGATTTTGTACTCTTCTTCTTTCTCTTTATGTTTCTCCTCCTCCATATTCTCTCTCTCTCTCTCTCTCTCTCTCTCTCTCTCTCTCTCTCTCTCTCTCTCTCTATTTATCTATCCGTCTCCTTCTCCATCACTTTCTCCTTCCCCTGTTTTTCTTTTACCTTCTCTTCCTCCTCCTCGTCCTCCTCCTCCTCCTCCTCCTCGTCCTCCTCGTCCTCCTCCTCCTCCTCCTTCTCACCTCCACTACGTTCACCTCATCCACTTTCTAATCCCACTCTTCTTCCTCCTCGTCAATCTTTCCTTTCCCTCTTTTTCTTAACTTTTTTTTCTTTGCCTCCTTCCTTTAATCTAACCTTCTCCTTCTCGTCCTCCTCCTCCTCCTCCTCCTCCTTCTTCTCATGGATCCTCTCTCTCCCTCTCTCCTTTTCGCCCTCTTCCATTTAAGGAATTGAAGGCGCAGGTTTGTCTTTTTCTTTTCCGCGGTGGAGGAAGAGAAAATAATCATAACGTCAAGGTGATTTACGTGTATTAGTATGGCCTTCGAGTACCCCGGTAAAGAGACAAGCAAATGGTGAATAACACGCCCAAGGAAAATTGTTCTTGTGTACATGGTGATAAGTTTTGTGTGAAGGATTAATTATTAGGGAGGGAGGGCGAGAACTGGAGGAAGGAAGCTGATGGTGATGCTAATGAGGTCCAGGTGAGATGAGAACGCAGGTGATGCTTGAGGTGTGAGTGACGGAGAACTCACTCGTTGATGGGGAACTACCGTGATTTATTAACCTTGGAAAAAAAATTGAGTAGAAGTAAAGGGGAGACGTTGAATTTCATTACGGTTTTTCTTTGATATTTTTTGGTATTTCTTCCTAACTCAGTACTCTTAGGCATCTGATATTGCTTCATTTTTTAGATTTTCTGCAAGAGACTGATTTTTTGTAAACTGAGAGATTTTCCCTTGATTGTTAGCTATTTTTTTTGTCCTAAGGCCAAATAAAAAAAAAAGAGAAAAAAACCCGCTAATCGCTACCTCCTTAAGAGTGTATATATGAGTGTTCAAAACAGAGGTCAATTTACATTTCAAAGTTCGTATAGTCAACCACTTTTGGCCTCACCATTCGTGTAGACCATATTAAAATGTCCTTGTTCTCTTGGTATATACTTTCACGCACAGAGGACAAAAATAAATGCTGTCAAATAATGTTGTTTCTTCGTCAAAAGTTAATGATGAGACTTGTAACTTCATTCTTTCACGAGACATTTGTTATGGGTGAAAGAATGAATGTACTTTCGACGTTGAATGTACTTTTTTTTTTTACAGCAAAGGAGTCAGCTCAAGGACATTAAAAAAGGAAACAATAATGAAAAAAAAAGCCCGCTACTCACTGCTCGCAAAAAGAGCTAGAGGAGTGGCCGAAAGATAGGTCAGTTTCGGAAGGAGAGGTGTTTTGATGTGTCCGTTGCCAAATTATCATACTCAGCATATTGCATTTTTCGTAGTTTCTGAGCAATAAATATATGCCAGAAAAAAACGAAAACGATCAATATATAACAGTTTTAACGATAACTTTAGCTTTCTATCGTTATTTTTGTGGTTACGACCGTCTTGGAGCCTAAAAATGAAAAATGCAGTGTTCAGAGTACGACTATTTGGCAACGCTGCCTGATACCCTCCTCTTGAAAGCGTCGATAGAAGCTTCTGGTAATGCGTAAGACTGTTTGCATGACCGTGAAAGTTTTCCTCTACCGTCAAATTGGGTTCATCAATGCCGTCACCACCGTCATTGCCTCC
This sequence comes from Eriocheir sinensis, assembly GCF_024679095.1. Taxonomy (NCBI): domain Eukaryota; kingdom Metazoa; phylum Arthropoda; class Malacostraca; order Decapoda; family Varunidae; genus Eriocheir; species Eriocheir sinensis. The sequence continues at coordinate 5,941,647 of NC_066563.1, forward strand.
ACCACCATTACCACTGTCACCATCCCCGTAACCTTAACCAACATCATCAATCGTCTTAAGGAAATAAAACGAGATGGAAAACATTTAAAAAACACAAAACATCAACAATTTCAACCCAGCGCAAGTCATTAACAGTGTAAAAAAAAAAATACACACTCACACACACACCTTAACCTTCATCAACATCATCAATCGTCTCAAAAAAATAAAACGAGATGGAAAACATTTAAAAAAACACAAAACATTAACAATTTCAATCCAGCGCAAGCCATAAATAGTGCAAATAAAAATAACTCACACACACACACACACACACACACACACCGTAACCTTCACCAACATCATCAATCGTCTCAAAGAAATAAAACAAGATGGAAAACATTTAAAAACACACAAAACATTAACAATCTCAACCCAGCGCAAGTCATTAATAGTGCAAAAAAAAAAACACTTACACCTTAAATAATGAACAAAATAGTGTTGCCCCGAGTGTTTTCTCATGCGGATAAATTAAGCTGTTTTCATTTGCTTTTTTCCCTGTTGCGTCTCTTTCTTTTAAGTCTCCCCTCGGGCGCCCTCCCTCCCTCTAAGCCTTTCCCCCTCGGAGCAAGAAGAGGAAACAGGCTTCAGGCGCTAAAGAAACGGGCTGAGGCGACGGTTCCCGCATAACATTAAGGGAAATGAAATAAGGTTCACTTAAATTGTGATTCTCATTTAGATTGTGACCTTCGGAGGGGCGGAGGAAGACGGGGAGGTGGGTGGAAGAAGAAGGGGGAGAGGTAGGCCAGGGGGAGGCGAGAACGACCAAGAGAAAATGGAGCCACACAGCTTGCCACTTTTCCCAGGTAATCTTCAATAATAGTCCCCGTATTATAAATCCAGGTAAATGGCATCCGGTTTGTGTTCCAGTGCATTGTGTTAACTCCGGCTCGGGGTAAAAAGAGACTTGTTTTCCGGGGGAGTTTCCTTGCTCGCTCCTGCCTCCTGGACAAACACCCGCCTTCACAGTGCTCAATAATAACAATAATGTGCTGGTTTTTTTGTTTTGTTATTTTCTTCTCGTTCCCTTTCAGTCCCTTTTCCTTCTTACACACAATCGTTTCTTTTCCTTCCCTCTTTCGCGCTTCATGTTTTTAATCGGCTCGTTTCTCCTGTTCTTTTCATTTGTCTTTGTTTGTTTGTTTGTGTGTAAGTGTTTGTGCGTGTGTGGTGTTATCGTAAGGTTCCGTATGTGATTATGTTAACGTGTGTTTGTGGGAGAGTGAATGTTCCTCGTAAATAACAACGTAGGTCAACTGTGTTCTGGTGTGTGTGTGTGTGTGTGTGTGTGTGTGTGTGTGTGTGTGTGTGTGTGTGTGTGTGTATTATGTCGGTAAATAAGCCTTCGTGCACAAGGAAGCGCATATGATTGCACGCAGTCCGGCTGTGTTGACCGATCATTTGTTTTTGTTAATGGAAAACTGACCCTCTCTAACCACCGCTACGGGATGACCTGTCTGTGTGTCTGTCTGTCTTCCTGCCTGTCTGTCTGTTTGCCTGTCCATCTGTATGTGCGCCTGTGTGTTAGTGTTAGATATATAGATAGATAAATAGACAGATAGAGAGGGAGCGAGAGTGAGAGAGAGTGAGAGAGTACGTGCCTGTTTGTCTGTTTGTCTGTCCATCTGTATGTGCGCCTGTGTGTTAGCGTAGATAGATAGATAGATAGACAGATAAAGAGAGAGAGAGAGCGAGAGTGAGAGAGTGAGAGAGTACGTGCCTGTATCTGTGTCACCCGCCCCAGCTGTCTGTGTGTGGAGGGATTACATTGTTTATATGTTAATAGGAGACTCAATCGAACCGCGTGTCATGAATATGCTTTTAATTCCGCGGAGTGAGTGGCGAATGTGACCCCGTTAACGAATAATTGCCTGGAAGTACGTATAATATTCCCCTTATATGTTAATTATGTATTGCTCAGAAAATTGGCTGGGAGTCATTATCTTGTTATTGAACGGTGAAAAATAGTTACAAGAAGAGAAAGAGAGGTGGGAATAGATAGGAAGGGGAGGGAAATATGGAAAAGAGAGAGGAGAAAAAGAAGGAAAAGGAAAAGGAGAAGGAGGATCTAAATAAGGGCTTATAGGAGATCTTGAAATTGAGGAGCATTGAAAAGATACTGCGAAAAGGAAGAGGAAGAGGAGATAGAGAACCTAGTATAGTAAAAAATAAGCACAATAAGAAATAAGTAAAAGCCGGAAAGAAAATACCGTAAGAAAAAAGGAGGAAGAGAAAGAAGAAAATATAAAAAAAGGGAGAAAAGTAGGAAACTAAGATTGTATAAAAATATGTAGCAACAGCAGTAGTAGACGTAGTAGTAGTAGTCGTAGAAGTAGTAGTAGTAGTAGTAGTAGTAGTAGTAGTAGTAGTAGTAGTTGTTGCTGTAGTAGTAGTAGTAGTAGTAGTAGTAGTAGTAGTAGTAGTAGTTATTGTGTCCGTAGCAGAGAAAAGAGAAAGAGTTGTAGACGAAAAGAGTAGAGGAAATTCAGGTCACGAGTTGCAGGAAAAAATAAAGAAATACAGAAGGATAAAAAAGTAGAAGGAAGAGGAGCAGGAGAAGAAGAGAGCGTGGAAAAAGAGAGATAATTGGTCTATTGGCCGGTAACGGGGTTATTTCTCTTTTCTGTAAACTAATTACGAAGAGGAGCGGCGCCGGGAGGAACGGGAAGAAAGAGGGGGAGCAGAACACTAAGAGAGGGGAGCAGAAGACTGGGGGAAGGAAGTGGGGGACAGAAAACTTGAGAGAGGAGAGGGGAGGGGCAGAAGGCAGGGGCGGAGAGGGGGGGTAGAAGATTTAGAGGAGGGGGAATAAGGGATGGGGGCAGAAGGCTTGGGGGTAGAGGGTCGCAGAGAGGGCAGGAGGCTTGGAGGAGGCGTGGGGCAGAAGACTTGGAGGGGAGGAGAATGGAGGCGGGCTGAAGGTTTTGGGGTGTTAGGAGGGGGGGTATAAGACCTCCCCTGCGGCATTAACTTCTAGCAAAACATTTCTGGGCAGTAAAAGATGTCTCCTTATGCTTACTTTTTGCTTTTCCTTAATTTTCCTTACTTCCATTATTTTGTTCTTTTTTCTTTTTTGTTATAATTTCTTCTTTCTATGATCACAAGAAACTCTCTCTTCGTTTTTTCCTTCATTTTCTCTCTCTCTCTCTCTCTCTCTCTCTCTCTCTCTCTCTCTCTCTCTCTGCCATATTCTTCTCCTCTTTTCTTAATATGCTTTCTTCTGTCTTTTATTCCATTTTCCTTGCTTTTATTCCTTTTCTCTTTTGTTTTAGTGTACTTCCTTTTTCCTATGAGAGCACGAAATCCTTCCTTCGACTTTACTCCTTCTCCCTTCTCCCCATCTTTCCTCTCCTTTTTCCTCCTTCTCTTGATATGCCTTTTGCCTTATTCCTCCATTTCCATGTCTTTGTTACATTTATTCTTTTATTTTTCATTATCCTTTAATCCTTCATTCTTATTTTACGTTTTTTGTCTTTCTTCCCATTAACTTCTTTATTCATGTGCCCTTAGTTGTATATATTTTTTTCCTCCCTATAGTGGCTTTTTTTTTCTTCGTCGTCTTTCTCTTCTTATTCCTTCCCTTTTGCCTCCTTTCTCCACCATCTCTTTTCGTCACCCTCCCGTCCTTCTTTTTCCCTCTCGTCTCCGTTTTCCACGCTTAGCTCCTACGCTTCGTGTCTCTTTAAGGTCCCATCAACGTTTTCTTCTTTCTTTCGTATCGCAGACTTTTACGGACGTTTTTCTCTTAGTGGATAAATTGGTACTTGAATTGATGGTATTAATGTGACTTGAATTAGTACTCGTTTGGGTTGTTGCATTTTAGAAACCCATTTTTCATACTCTGTTTCTTTGCTTAATTTGTTAGTAGGCATGTTGTTGTGGTATTAGGCCATGTTGTTAAGTTGATTGAAGTTTCCTAAGCGGCTAAAGTATTTCCTTATCTTTTCTGGGGGATATTTTGGTCAGGGCGAGCTTGTGACACCCATACTATTTAGAAGAGACTGGACTTTCTTCTCAGGCTAGGCGAGATTAGGCACACAGGATTCTTTCCATCAGGTTAGGTAAGCTTGGTTTAGGTTTGTCGCCAAAGGGAAGTGTAAGGGCTCTTAGTTTACACGCCCAAGCTACGGAGAAGTGCCATGAATTTTCGGGCTGGCTTAGGTTAGGCTGGGTTACACACTTGCTACGCAGAAGTGGTAGGCCTCTCCAAGTTAAGTTAGACCAGGTTAGGTTGAGCTACGTTAGATATTCAGACTATTTAGCAGTGCCAGCGGTCTTTGGTTCAGGTTCGGTACGATTAGGTTTGGCATCGCGAGAGGAAAATAACACGTGAAATTATATATTGTGAAGTAATTCTAGTAAGATGAACGGTGTAGTACATAACACAGAGACCCACGGGAATAATTGAACATCCGGAAAGATATAGTACGTAGAGTAATACATTTTGAAGTATTTCTAGTACGATAAACGTAGTACATAAGACAGAGATGCACGGGAAATGTTGAACCTCCGGAAACCAAACCAGTGAGCCAGGCAGCGGAAGTGCGGTGTGTTTTGTACATTCTCGCTCCCCTCGTGTTTACTTTTGCAGCAGCGTTTTATTGTTTCTCTGAGCACGGATTCGGTTGTTTTATTAAAGGCAGTGAATATACAGTGCCTCGCGTTGTAATTGGATGACATGTGATACCAGCGCTTATCATTACAGTTCTTTAAAATTTAGAAACAATTAGGTATATATATTCTAAGTTTTTGTACTCTGCTCATTATGCTGTCATGCCAGTAGTTGTGAGACCCAAGTACCAAGGATTGAATTTCACGTGGTAGCAGAAAATACTTTTAAAATATGTATTCTGTTACGCTTAGAGACAGACACAGATGTAGCAGGCAATTAGCGTTATGGATTAAGCTGTTGTTACCTTTACTATGCATTTATACCTGTAATTGTGTGACCAGGGTAGAAAGGATTAGGCATCAGCTGATTGTAGAAAACATGAGTTGCTGTTAAGTTTTATGTTATACTTGAATACGAACCAAAATAACAAATTCAAAAGGCACATATTTCCCTATTCATACTTACTCCTGAAGCTGGTATGCCTTTAAATTATATGCATTACGACTTAAAATCATTCAAGAGGAGAGTATCAACAAACCTCTCCACCCGAAATTGACCTCTCTTGTGACCTCTTTCCTCTTGTTCGGAGCAGCCTATAGAGGACTTTTTTTTCTTTATTTTTTACCTTTGAGGTGCCTCCCTCGCTTTAACAAATAGAAGTCCTTGTCTGCAGAAAATATGAGCTTCCATGAGGATTATACAAAAGGAGAAGGAAAAGAAGAGAAGGAGAAGGAGGAAGATGAGGATTATGATGGTGACGAAACTGTGAAAGATAGGAAGAAGGAGGAGGAGGAGAAGGCGGAATTATTTTAGTAGGAAAAAGAAGAAAAAGAAGAAGGTGAAGACGAGGTAAATGACAATGATATAGATAGACGTATATATGTTAACCACTATACGCAGTCTTGCCTTTAATTGTGTAGCTCAGGTAGCTTAGGCGTCTGTTGTGTGTCGTGTTGGGTGATGTAGTAGACACGAAGGTAAATGTTTGTGGAGGCCCAGCTATCGATCCTCTCACCTGGACACCTGTTTACCTGTACGTTGTCCCCCATTGCCCTCGATCTTGTCCTCCTTGCGCTCCTTCTCATCCTTTTTGCTGTTGCTTTTCTTCTTTCTATTTCACTTTTATTACTTATCTTTCCTTTCTTACCTCACACCTGGACACACCTGTTTACTTACACGTTGTCCTCCTTACCCTCCATCTTGTTCTCTTTGTCCTTCTCCTCAGCCTTTTTGCATCTCCTTTTCTTCTTTTCGCTTCTATTGAATTTCTTATTTCTTCGTTTACCTCTACTTCTGCTTCTTTTACTTTTGTTTGTTTTTGTTATTTCTCCTCCTCCTCCTCCTCCTCCTCCTCCTCCTCCTCCTCCTCCTCCTCCTCCTCCTCCTCCTCCCCCTCCTCTTCCTCCTCCTAATTATCATCTTTCAGTACTCCGTCACCATCATAATCATCATCGTTATCCTTGTCATTCTCCTCTTTCTCCCTTTCTTCTTTTCCTTCTTTATCCTACTAAAAAAATCCCCTCCTCCTTCTTCTCCTTCTCATCGTTCACAGCTCCATCATCATCATACTTTTCATTATCATCATTGTTATCCTCCTCTTTCTCCTGTTCTAATTCTTCTCCTTCGCCTTTTATATAATCCTCAATTGTTTCTTGAGGCAAACGCTGAAAAAAAAGCGAGATAACTTTTCGTATTTCGGTTCGAAGTTTCCAATTTTCTTCGTTTTCTTTTGCTCATGATTGATAGACAACGAAGTGAACGGTGATTGGTTGTTTTTTTATTAGTAGTAGAAGGTGCGTGGCGTTTCTTTTCCTCATTCATTTCTTTATAATTTGATCTAATATCTAGAATTTTTAGCCGTATTTTTTGGCAGGTTTTCTTTTACGATCATGAAAGTTTCTTTGGCACCTCAACCTCTCAGGAAATTACCTCCAATCCATTATCGGAAATGTTATTGATTTATAAAGAAAACGGAGGCAAAAAATGGTGAGCAATTGACATCTGCGATTAGACAAAATTTATTTACTTCTAATGATATTCTGTCTGATCTCAGTGTAGTCTATTTCGGTAACTTGTTCGCATTGTACGGAACGTCATAAATGTACCCCCCCCCCCCCTACACACACACACACACACACACACACACAGACACACACCATATGTCTTTTAACTAAATTGGTAACATATATTTGGGCCCATAACTAATGCAGGAAAATTATAGTATCAAGTTCTTTTATATGAAAATTTCAGCTTTGCGCTTTTTTTCCTCGGTTAATGTGAATAAATCATTTCATCAATCACAATCAATCATTCAGTTAGTCAGTGAATGAATCAGTTGGTCAATAATAAATTCATATGTTCAGAAAACCCCAAAGCAGACAACAGGTAAACTTTTGTTGTGAAACGGTTTCCTGATGACTCTCAATCTTATTCAGTTTGCATGACCCAATTAAGGTGTTGGCAGGTGCCCATCAGGTAATGGAATGACAGGCGGAAGAGGGACGCTGTCATTACCTGCGCCTCTGCTGCTGCCAATTCACGCAGGTGTTACTCATTAGCGGCAGTTGTGTGGGTGGCAAGCGTGACTCGGAGTGTCTGTGTTCGCTGGTGATGACTGATGGGTCTGAATAAAGTAAGGCTAGTGCGTTGTGGTGTCTATGTGCGTGTGGTTTGACGGCGTGGGATGTGTTGGAGTGTTGTGTGTCATGAGCTGTGTGTTAGGGAACTGTGTGTTGGAAGGGGCTGTGTGTTAGGGGTTCTGTGTCTTCAGGGTTTCGTGTGTTGGCGGGTTGTATATGTCAGGGGTTGTGTGTGTTAGGGGATGTTATGCTTGGTAAGTTAGTTTTAGGTTAGACAGATGGCACGACAATAAGTTCACGCGTCTCAGCTTTTTCTCTTTGTCGAACATGCAAATCGTGTCGTCATGGAATGAAATCCAGCGTCATAATTTTCCTTTGTTAGCATTCAGCTTCAACGTTTTGGTGTTGAATATTATAAAGGATTATGTTTTAATTCTACAATGAACGAAGAGGTGTTAGATGAGCGTGTTATGAATTTTTTTTTATAAACAACAATTAGGGGAAAGCTCTTGCCATATTCTGAGGATTGTTTTTCATTTCCTCTTAGCACCGTTAAGCTCTTTTGGGGGGCTTCGTGGATGGCCTCAGCTCGTTAGTGACGCAGGGGAATTTTATTTTAAGTGGCTGCCGTGACAGACGACTTCCTTGGCCCGTGCCACTCCTCGGTGATACTCTTGACCCATATCGCTTAATTTCGGGCTAATTTAGGATCTGGTCAGGATGTGAGTAATTTTGTGCCACTTGACGTTGGTTGAAAACTATCAGCCACTTTCGGTAGGACTTGAGGCCAGGTCCTCGGGTCACCATGTCCGCGAGCTGTTCACTTGCCCACCACCGCCTCCGTCAATATCAATATCAAGGGGCTTTATGCTTGTTTTATAAAAGACTCAAACCAATAAATAATGTAATGTTCCCACTTTCTTGATCACAGTCTGGTAGATGAACTGTGAACCATCAACACCCAGGTATTTATAGGACGAAGACGCTCGTCATCTACTAGATTAAGGATTCTCTACATCATCGGGCGAACTCCTAACTTCTGTTCCTGTAATATAGAGGTGCTTGATTTATGTGCGTCGCCTCGTACCTCATATCGCGTGGGTCAATGCGTCCTTGATCACGTAAACGCAGTCGGTGTGTGGCTTGGTTGGGGCGAGGGAAAGTTCTCTACAACTATTCGATGCACCCTTCTGACCTCCGTAATCTGGAGACGTATGAGAATGAAAAGTAGAATTATATAGTAACATAACGCAGAAGAGAGCAGTACCATTACTTAATCAAAGCCTTTTTCCGAACGTACTGCAGCACTAAGGAATCTGAAGACGTTGGGGATTCATACACGAAGGAATGAGTACAATGAATTATAATCTAGATCACTTCCAGTAGTAAATTAAAGGCACCCTTCAAACTGAACCTTCAAATCGTATTAAAAAACAAATCTAAGTAACTGGTATGCTGAACACTGCAAGCAGAAAACCTATTAAGTTAAGAAACAATGAAACCTGAAAGTAATACGTATTTTGAAACGGAGAATGAGGAAGATGTAAAATCAGTTGCAAACTTAAACATTTTCAATAAACTTAAAACGTATTAGTACACTTAGCAACGAAATCAGAACGCTATATAACCGCTTAATGAGCTTTCTTTAGAACACAAAATTAATACTAAAACTTGGGAATTCAGAAACGAAGTAGGAGTGAACTAAATGAAATAGGTAAATAATTGGGTGCTGTTAAACGTATCACAGCGATTAGTAACGAGCTCAGAATGCTAAATGACCACATGTGAGTTTTGCTTTTGAACACAACACTAATTCTAACGCTTTAGGAACTCAGAGACGAGAAAGAAAGAGTAAAGTAAAGGAAAAGGTAAATAATAGGTTGGTGCTCCTGCGTCCCTGGGGTGGGTGTCTGGGGCGTGGTCGGGAGTTATCAGTCAGCGGGGCCACAGTTAGTACCTTTGTCTGACGGGTCATTAGCAGCCTCCTCCGTCTCCCCAAGCGGCCGGTAACCCTCGACCATCAACGCAGCATTTTCCACTCTATTTCCGACCATGTTGTCGAGTTTTGTAGGTTTTTCTCGGCATTTTGGTTTCCTCTCCTTGTTTTGTTGCTGAGATGGTTTTATATTCTTCCTTTTCGGTCATGTTGTTGAGTTTTGTAGTTTTTTCTCGGCATTTTTGGTTTCCTCTCCTCGTTTTGTTCTTGAATTGGTATGATATTTTCCTTTTTCGGTCATGTTGTTGAGTTGTGGAGTTTTTTCTCGGCACTTTTGGTTTCCTTTCTTCGTTTTGTTGCTGAATTGGTATGATATTCTCTTGTCTCGGTCATGTTGTTGAGCTGTGTAGTTTTTTCTCGGCACTTTTGGTTTCCTTTCCTCGTTTTGTTGCTGAATTGGTATTATATTCTCCTTTCTCGGTCATGTTGTTGAGTTTTGTAAGGCTTGTCGTATATTTGGCTTCCTTTTCATCTCGTTATGTTGTTAAAGTTGTGTTATATCCTCCATTTCCAGCCAGGACACCTCTCCTCCCGAAACTGACCTATCTTTCGGCCACCTCTTTGGATTCTTTTTAGGAGGAGTGAGTAGCGGGCTTTTTTTTTTATTAATGTTTGCTTTTTTTGTGCCCTTGAACTGTCTCCTTTGCTGTAAAAAAAAAAAAAAAATGTTGTAGAGTTTTTGGCTGTCCTTTTGGCACATTTAATTTCCTTTCCTTCTTGCTATTTCTTTTTATGGCAAGGGAGGCAGCTCAAGGGTAAAACAAAAACAATAAAAAAAGCCCGCTATTCGCTGCTCCGAGCAAAAACAAAAACAAAAAAAAAAAAAACTTAAGGCCAGAATGGAGGTCAGTTTTGGGTGGAGAGGTGTTATCATACTAATATTATGTTTTCGTGTTATGTATAGAAGCTTTCATTTTTCTTTTCCTCCTTTTTCACGCCAAGTTGTTGAGTGTTTTTAGGTCCTGTTGGTACACTTGGTCTCCTTTCCTTTCCGTTTTGTTGTTAAATTGGTATTATATTCCCCTTTTTCGGTCATAATTGTCTTTGTAATCCCGTAATACTGATAACTCCATAATAATCTCATACTCGTACTAATGATAAAAGCATAATGGTGTTTGTAATTGAGTTTTTAATCCCACCAGTTGCCACACACCTCCCTTCTCTTCTTATCGTGTTTTCCTTTTATCCTTCTTCGTGTTGTGTGGAAGCTTACCGTAACACAACGCTATTTTCTTTTTCCTCCTTTTTCACGCCGTGTTGTTAAGCTTCCTGTTCCAGTTGCCACTCACACAATAGTTCCTTTCTCTTTTCCGTGAAGTTGTTGAGTTTCCAAGTTTGCCAACAGCCTCGTCAGGAGAACCCAGTATAGTTCCGTGCAAGGCTTCTGTTGTCGCCGCTGTCATAGGAGACTTTGTGGTCTTAATAATGCGTCGAGACAGCAGTGTGAGGGAAGGAGGAAGTGGAAGCGTTTTGCAAAGGCGGCTGGGGAGTGAGAGGCGAGAGGGTACGGATAGGTTCTGGAGGTGTGCGGTACGAACTGAAGCTTAGCCACGAATCTAATATAAAGGTTTGAGAATATATCCATTTTACGTTTTGAAATGTTGACTCTAAAAGAAAAACAGGTGAACATCGTTAGGAAGGCGTAAGGTGCATAGTAAAATCTGGGCACGAGTTTTAACATAAAGATTGGAGAAATTAACCCTTTTCCTCCTTAAATATTGACTTTGAGAGAAAAAAAGAAGAAAAAAATATACATCAACATGAAAGAAAATAAATGACTTTGACAAGGAAACTCTGACTTTTTAAACTCTTAACAAAACAAATAAATAAAGAAATACGAAAGAAAACAGAAAACCTAAAAATAAAATGTGCTTACAGTTAAGTAATAAAAAAAATCATACTATCATTTTCAATCACAAATACAAACCAGAACAAAACACGCGTAAGAAGTCAGAAAATAAAAAAGGGAACCAGAGGCGAAATAAATAAATGAATGAATAGAAAAAAGAAAGAAAATATGGAGAACCTTAAAGAAAATGTGCTGAGCCAAATAATAAAAATAACACATACTATCATTTTCAATCTCAAATATAAACCAAAACAAAACACGCTTAAAAAGGCAAAAAATAAAAAGAAAACCAGAGGCGAAATCAATAAGCGAAAAAATAGAAAAAATGAAAATATGGAGAACTTTAAAAGAAAATGTGCTTTGAGTCAAGTAATACAAAAAAACATACGATCATTTTCAGTCTCAAATATAAACCAGAAAAAAAAACACGCGGGAGAAATCAGAAAGTAAAAAGAAAACCAGAGGCGAAATAAAAAAGCGAAAAAATAGAGAAAAAAAAATAATATATGTAGAACTTTAAAAAAAATGCCCAGTCAAGTAATAAAATAAAAAAAACATATCATCATTTTCAATCTCAAATATAAACCCAGAAAAAAACACGCGGGAGAAATCAGAAAGTAAAAACAAAACACGAGGCGAAATAAGTAAAGACAGCATTAGGACGCGGCGGGCGGGGAGGGTCAGGCGGCTTTATTTACCGTGTCGTGTGTAACTTCCTTTCCTCGTTTTCTCGTCCAGCCGCGAAGAGTCGTGCGGAAAGGACGTCCCAAGCCAATTTAGAGACTTTTTACCTTCCCTCGCTCACCCGCCGCGCTTGCCACAGACTGAGGAGGCCGAATCAGACCAAACGGACCAACTTAGCCCTCCCACCAGACTTTGGAAGACCTATAATCAAGACCAGACAGAGAAACCAGACGCTCCCCGCAGACCAAACAAGATTAGACAGATTCCAGGACCAGCTCAGCATTTAACAGTTGTAAGGAAAAGACTAGAGAGGAAAAAGACCAGAAGACCTTTTTTATGTTCGCGTAGGAGTATAAAAAAAAGTGAATACAACCTTCGTACCTGAGGCCAAAATGAACAAACGCCAATGCAAACAGACACTAAATCCGCGTTCAGTTAAGGGAAAGAAATAACGAAAAAGACCAAAGACCAAAGACGGACAACGAAGACTAATTACACGTTACACTAAAAAAATAAATAAGAAGCCCTGAATACACCCTAAATCCAGCTTTTAGTTTTATTAGGAGTTAACGGAAAGAACAACCATACCACATAGAGTATACCCAGACCATCTCAACGTTAAATAGGACGAAAAAAGAATACTATCTCCATCCGGGGCCCAAACCAAAACCAAGACCATGAACACACAATCAGACTATCAAAATATGCCAGCTTTACGGACCAATATGAAGTAAAAAAAAAAAAAGGAAACAAAAAAAGTCTTCTAGGAATCTTTTTATCTTTTTTCTCGTCCATTTGATGCGCAAACTATTTCATTTATTTTATTTTATTTTAGTGTAACAGTAAAGAAAACGATTGACTGCGAAACTTTTCCAAGATCAAGGGGTATTATTTTTGTTTCCTTTTTCTCGTTTATCATTCTCTCTCTCTCTCTCTCTCTCTCTCTCTCTCTCTCTCTCTCTCTCTCTCTCTCTCTCTCTCTCTCTCTCTCTCTCTCTCTCTCTCTCTCTCTCTCTCTCTCTCTCTCTCTCTCTCTCTTGCCTCATTACTTCAGCTTCTCATTATAACTGTTTTTGTTTCTCTGTGATCCTCCTGTTGTTGTTGTTGTTGAGAGAGAGAGAGAGAAGTTTATCTGCATTTATCTCTCTCTCTCTCTCTCTCTCTCTCTCTCTCTCTCTCTCTCTCTCTCTCTCTCTCTCTCTCTCTCTCTCTCTCTCTCTCTCTCTCTCTCTCACCCCCCTTGAGGCCGCACTGAATAAAGGCTTCATATATTATTCCTTCATCCTATTGTCAGTGTGTGGAGGAGGCCGAGAGAGAGGAGCTGTAGGAGAAGAGGAGGAGGAGGAGGAGGAGGAATAGTAAGAGAATGAAGAGTGAGGAGAACTAAGAGATGAGGGAGAAGGATTAGAGTGGATAAAGGAGGAGGTGAAGGTGAAAAAAGGAAGTTATATGAAGAGAAGGAAAAGTGAAAAGAAGAAAAAGAAGAAATAGAAAAGGAAAACGAAAGAAAAAAAAAGAAAACGAAAAAGAATAGGAGGGTAAGAAACAACATTATAAAGAAGAGGGATCAGAAAAAAGATGAAAGGGGAGAAGGAAAATCATGATAATTTACTCTCTATGTATTTCACACACCCCACCCCCACCCACCCCACACACAACACCCCCTTCCACACGCACCCAAGCACCCCCTTCCCACACACATGCCCCCTCCACACACAGCCCCCTCTCCACCAAACACATGCAACCCCCTCCATCTTTCCCCCCACCCCAAACACACACATCGCTCACACATTCTTCTTCCTCTTGTCGTTTCTGCCGCTGCTTAATTTGCCTCCACTTGTCCTTGTCACTTCGGGAGATTCATGGGCGCTGAGATCTTGACGGCGGCGAGGCAGTGCGCTGGGAGACAAGAGGAGGCGATGGTGTGACGCCTAGGAGACTCTTGATAGACAATTCACTGCTCTGTGCGAGACTGGTGTAGTTGGTGTGTTTGGTGTGTGTGTGTGTGTGTGTGTGTGTGTGTGTGTGTGTGTGTGTGTGTGTGTGTGTGTGTCTGTTATTTTGAGTATGTGGTGTGGTGTTAGTATGTTGTTAGTGGGCTTTTGTTTATTTAATTATTTTTTTTTTGTATTGTGTGTTTTAAGTTGCTCTCTATTCCTTTTGTTTCTTTGAAGACTTTTTTTTTGGCTTGTATTTTTACCTATTTTATTTTTTATTCTGTTTTATTCCCTTGTTTTTTTCAGCTTTCTTTTTACTTATCATTCTTTTTTTATATTCTGTGGGTCTGGTGCGTTATTTCGTCGACGTTTCTGTGTCTGTCTGTTTTCATTCCTTCGGTACTATTTTTATATACCTGTTGGTCAGTTAATTAATCTGTCAGTCAGTATACAGGTCAGCGTTTTTTTTACCTCTATGCACAAATATATCTCGACATTTACGTTTCCATCAATCTATCTCTTTATTTATCTATATCTATCTATCTATCTATCAATCTATCTATCTATCTATCTATCTATCTATCTATCTATCTATCTATCTATCTATCTATCTATGTATATCCTTCCCGCGCTCTCTTCTGCGAGGCGTAGTTGCTGGCGGAGTACTCATTGCTTATTCATCCGGCATATATATATTGGATTATGTGTGTATGTACATTTGTTAGTACTTTTTATGAGTATTGAGCGGCAACGTAGCGCATACACACACACACACACACACACACACACACACACACACAAACACACCCACATTACCTTGAGTTTCGTAAATTTCTTATGTGTGTGTACGTACAATCGACTATTTTTGGTTGTGTGTGTGTGTGTGTGTGTATGTGTGTGTGTGTGTGTGTGTGTGTGTGTGTGCGCGTGTGTGTGTGTGGGGGGGGGGGGGAAGGGGGGGGGCGTATATAGGTATCAATGGCCTCACCAACACTCTGCAACCCGCACTATAAAATAACTTGAAGTGCTACACATATGGCGATACCAAGAACTTCTAGCAAGGCGCTGAGTCCACTTGCTACATTACTTGCTCCATTATTTGCTACATTACTTCTCTATCACCTTCCAAGTAGCTAGTTTCCCCTCGTTCTCCCTTACACCATACGCTCAAGCCTGTAGTAACATGGCCCCAAAGTGCACTGTTCGATTCCCCTCTCCAATGACGTGTTCGGAGAGTCTGGGAAATGACGAACATCCATATCCAGAAGTAGAAGTGTCAACATACCACGCCATGCATAGCTGATTGCCTTGGTCGACTACTTTTATTTGCTTGGTAGGGACAGCTTGATAAGGGGCTTTGCTTTTTTTTGTTTTGCTTTATTGTTTGTGTCTTTTGTGGATTTGTTGTTCTGTTTTGTTTGACTGTCGATATGTCCACCTTTGTGTTTCCTCTGTTTGCTTGGTAGGTTAAGCTTGATAAAGGGATCTGCTTTTTTGTTTTACTTTATTGCTTGTGTTTTTTGTGGGTATGCTTTGTTTTGGGGGCTATTGATATGTCTTCCTTTGTTTCCTCTGATAAGGATATTTGCTTCTATTTTTGTTTATTGTCTCTTTGTCTTTTGGGTTCTGCGTCCATAATTTGTCTAACGGTCAATATGTTTGCCTTTGTTTGAGTGATTTGAGTGTCGATTTTGTTTGTTTTCTGTCTTATATAAACTAAGTACTCCGATACCTCACGCACGATGTCAATATATAAAAAAAGGCGGAAGGATCTTAGGACAAATCCTAAAAATGTAAAGCACAAAACGAAATACAAGGGAAAATAAGAAAGAAGGAGGACGAAGCTCAAAAACGTACTCGTAAATGACAGAAAAGAGGAAAAAACACAAAGGAATTATAGAGAAAGTAAACATATTCAACAAAACCCTAAATTTGAAAGTCGGTAAAATAAAGTGAAAGTTAAGACAAAGAAAAGACTTGATTAAAGTTTTCTCGATCCAGGAGAAAGAGAGGGAGGAAGGGAGAGAGAGTGGGAGGGAGCGGGAGAGAGGGAGGGAAGGTGTGTCTGGGCTACCTTTATGCCATGCCTCGGCCGCGTCCTCCCTGCCGTGCCATCAAGGTGTCACGGGCGCCGCTCTGGTTATTGGAGCAGCTCTGAGCGTCCCCCCGCGGCCGCCCAAACAGGCCATCGGAATATCACAAGCTCGAGGGCGAAAGGGGGTCATGTCTGCCTCCTGCTCCTGCTCCTGCTTCCTGACACGCAAAGCCACACCTGCAACATCTTTGACTCTAGGTGTGTGTGTGGCCAGGTGTGTTGCTACCTGTTTGGTAAGATAAGTGTAGGAAGTTTTTGTGTGCTGATGTGGAAGGATTTGTTTGTGGTTAATTTATAGATACCGGACACACCTATGATTCTAGATTCCAGTTAACTCAGGTGTGGTATTCCTTGGCGTTTTCTCCTCACATGAAACATCATTGAGTCCTATAGGTTTGTGTGTGGACAGGTGTTGTGTTGTTTCCTCTTGATAACAGGTGTGAAGGTATTCTTGTTGGTAAGTTTTGAGATACCTGACATACCTATACATTGCAGGCGTTTCGAGTTTGCTCAGGTGTGATATTCCCTGTCGTTGTCTCCTCGTCGCCACAAGCATGGAAGGAATTTTCTTCAATGCGTAGTGGAGACACGTTCCTCGTCCTCTGCCTCGATGCCCCCCAACACCTGGGCTCAAAACACCTGGGCAAACAAAGGAAGGTTTCGATTCCTTTACCATCACTCGCTTACTTTACACGCAGCCACACACCTCACCCCTCAACCCTGCGTCTCGCGTTGATATAGATACTGAAGGATAATTTTGTTTCTTATTGTTTGTGTTTTCTTAATACATAACCGACTCCTATAGATCTGGGCCTCCTCTTTCCAATGGTGATTTTGGTTTTTAGTTGTGATGAATAGTTTTTGAGATACAGAGGTTAAAAGTGACCCCCCATTAGGCTGCCTGACTGCGCCTGAGGGGATAGTCGCGTCCCGTCCCACGCGTAATGACAGGTTAAGCGATCTGAACAAATAAAGCTAGGTTTCGATTACTCTTATATCACTCCCTCTAAACAAAACCACACACCTTATCCCTCCACCCTGCGTCACGTGTTGAGATGTATGCTTGTTAATTGTTTTGTTTCTTATTGTTTTGTTTCGTCAAGGTAACTGAGCAAACAAAGGTGGATTTCGATTCCTCTACCATCAGCCGCTTACTTTATACGAAACCACACTCCTCAATCCTCAACCCTGCGTCTCGTGTAGATAGAGATACAGGTAGACTACTGTGTTTCTTATTGTTTTTGTTTCGTCAAGGTACCGGAGCAAACAAAGGTGGATTTCGATTCTTCTACCATCAGCCGCTTAGTTCATACAAAACCACACACCTCAATCCTCAGCCCTGCGTCTCGTGTAGATATAGATACATATAGACTACTGTGTTTCTTATTGTTTTTGTTTTTTCAAGGCATCTCAGCAAACAAAAAAAGATTTCGATTCCTATACCATCACTCGCTTACCTTACACGAAGCAACACACACTTCAGCCCCGCGTCTCATGTTGATATAGATTTACAATTTGTTTTGTTTCTTATTTTGTTTTGTCAAGTCATATAAGCAAAAAAATGTAGGTTTCGATTCCTTTACCATTACCCGCTTACTTAACACGAAATCTCACACCCCGTCCCTCATTCCTGCGTCTAGTGTTGATATAAAAACTGATAATATACTTCCTTTATTACTCTCTCTGTGTTATTTGTAGACCTGCATGCCTGTTTTGCCTGCCTGTTGATGTCTGGCTTTACTTCAGTGATTGAGAGTTCCGATAATCTTTTTTTTTTGCCTTATTGCTTGCGTCTGTGTTCTTTGTGTGTGTATGGATCTGCATTCTCCTCTTATCTGTCTGTCAATATGTCTGCGTCTGTCTTTTCCTGTGTTCTCTGGTAGCTAGCTGCCGACTCTACCCTTCACTCGCTCGCTCAAACGTAATAACACGGTCAATACTCTCTCTCTCTCTCTCTCTCTGTCTATCTATCTATCTATCTATCTATTTCTCTCACTCTTGCACGAGGCATTATTTTTTCCTAAGTACTTTTTACCTCAATAATTAATCAGTGTAACCAACCGATAAAATAATAATTACCACCTCTAATGGCGAACGTATTAATTGTTTCGCTTCCCACGTAATAATTTTTCTGCCCCGCCAGGTTAAACGGAGCCGCTTGAATATTAAGTTCAAGTAATGACGCGCACTACAGTCTATTTCATCCGTTATTCTAAGCGTTAATTGTTGCAGCACCCACATAATGTTTTTCCACTCTGTACCTGATCACGGCGGACACCTGAGGGGAATAACGTTTAGCTTCTGTGATGGCTAGTGTTGCTTTAGTAATGTGGAAACCTGTTCAAACACTGCAATGATATTTAGATGAAGTAAAAAAATATAGGATAATTGTATAGTCTTGTTGAGTGAAAATATTTAGTTGTGTGGAAACTTGTTCAAACACTGCAATGATATTCAGAGGAAGTAAAAAAATATAGGATAATTGTATAGTCTTGTTGAGTGAAAATATTTAGTTGTGTGGAAACTTGTTCAAACACTGCAATGATATTTAGATGAAGTAAAAAAATATATTGGGTAATTATATTGTCTTGTAGAGTGAAAATATTTAGTTATGTGGAAACCTGCTCAGATATTATGCCATTCTGAAGTAAAAAAAACATATAGTAATTATATTCTTAAGTAGTGAATATATTTATGTGGAAACCTCTTCAGATATTATTGTGCTAACTTGAGGTAAAAAAAAACATATAGTAATTGTTGTAGTCTTATGTAGTGAAAATATACTGCAGATACTAGAAATACTACATAATAGATTGTTTATACACGTAATATGAAAACTAAGGAATAATTATAAGCGAGATATTCATACAAAAGAATTCGCATGGGCATTAAAATTCCTCGCCCTGTATTTATTTATTTCCATTATTGAATTCCACACTATTTAGATCCAATTACTAAGCAAGCGTTCAGCCCTAATGCCATGTAAATGTAGCGCCCACCAACATTCCTCGCGCGCAACACTACGTACAAAGGTTTGCAGAATTATTGAGGTGAAGCTTCCGCCAATTAGCTTTGAATTACGGTCTGATTATTCGTGTTCGCAGCAAAATGAACGACATGAGCTTTGTCACTTGAGGTTAGGTTTTCTTACGCGTTTTTTTTATCAATACTACTACTACTAATATTACTACTACTACTATTTCTACTACGACTATTACCACTCTTCCTCCTCCTCCTCCTCCCCCCTTTCTCCCTCTACATCCTCCCCCTTCCCTTCCTCCTCCTACTACTTCTAATACAAATACTACTACTATTACTACTGCTACTACTACTGCTACGTCCACTACTAATACTTATTCTACTACTAATAACGATAATAATAATAATAGAAATAACAATAATAATAATAATAATAATAATAATAATAATAATAATAATAATAATAATAATAATAATAATAATAATAATAATAATAATAATAATAATAATAATAATAATAATAATAATAATAATAATAATAATAATAATAATAATAATAATAATAATAATAATAATAATAACAGCAACAATAATGAAGAGGAAATCAATTACAGAAAAAAAATGGGATGGTGAGATGACAGGTGTAGATATGCAGGTGTGTGTCATTAGGCCGTCGCTGCCGTTGCCATCACAGGTATTATGGTAAGCTCTCAGACCCATACGACAGACAGGTGATCCGGGGAGCAATTACGTATCTCACCTCACCTATTGCGCGCCTCATCGCTTCATATCCTTTCGAGTTTCCCAATTTTTGCTCCTTAATACCCGGAATTTCGCCTTTTTTTCAGTCCTAATTGCATGTCGACGTAAGTGGCGGTGTTTCGTTACTAAGTTTTAATTTATTTACACTTTCTCATGTCAGCATTCCATCTCCTTTCGACCACTGTTAGATTATGAAACTGTCACCGTAACACATTTCATCACCACCCGCCACCACCACCACCACCACCATCACCACCACCACGACCATAGAAATATATCCACGTAGGGAATCATAAATCACTGTCCCCTACGTACCATACATAACCTTTTTTTTTCATGTACTTTGTTTTCATTCTACCAGACAGCTTTAGGAAGAGGAAGGGAAGTTTTTTTTTTTGTGTAGAGAGAGAGAGAGAGAGAGAGAGAGAGAGAGAGAGAGAGAGAGAGAGAGAGAGAGAGAGAGAGAGAGAGAGAGAGAGAGAGAGAGAGAGGAATAGTAAAGGTTTCGTTCGTATGTTTGTCAAAAAGAAATGATAACCCTTTTTTCGAACATATCAGAACATCAGAAAACCTCGGAGGTGTATTTTGTGATGATAATCGTTGAAAGTTTGTTGCGTCCTCCTTGCGAACAGACATCAAAGTGAAGGACATTAATGTTTGCTATATCGATGACGTGCAGGTTGACATTTCTGCGAGGAATTGCGCAAGCTCCTCTCTCTTAAAGGTTCATCTTGTTCGGGTTGATTTGCGCCTGTGTTCCTGTCTGTTACGTTATTTTCCCAAGTGTCTGTCGGTCTCTGTCTGCGTGTTTCTATGTGCCTGACCTTTTTTATATAATGGCAGTAATGTATTTTTTCTTTGTTTGTATACATCATGACCTCTTTCTCCTCCTCCTCCTCCTCCTCCTCCTCCTCCTCCTCCTCCTCCTCCTCCTCCTTCTCCTGCTTACATCATCCGTGCCATCAAAACTCCAACTCTGGTTTATAACTTGTGGATTCTGCTTTCAGGTCATAAAACTCAAGGGTAGAAAAACGTCTTTCTCCTCCTACTCTTCCTCCTCCTCCTCCTCCTCCTCCTCCACGTTCTCCTCTCCCTTCTCTTGTTTATTTTTTCTTCTATTTACTCGTCCTTGTTTTTGCATTTATCGGAAGTTTTTTTCTTCTTTTTTTTTGCTTATTTGTTTCGGTCGTAACATTTTTTTTTTTATTGTTGTTTTCATACCGCAAAAAGGTTGTGGAATAGTTTTTGTTTTATTCATGATAACTCCCTGTTTTGTTTGTCCTTGTCGATTTATCTGTGTTTGCTCTCTCTCTCTCTCTCTCTCTCTCTCTCTCTCTCTCTCTCTCTCCCCCCTCCCCCCCGCGAGTGAATTGCTAAGCGTCGCAATCTTCATGTTTGTATCGAAAACCATTACTAACTTTTTTTCTTTTTTTGTTCTATACAAAAAATAATATTCGCCAAGACGAAAAAAAATAGTAGACATCTTCTTTCATATTTGGGGTTAGTTGGGAGGCTCCAAAAGGGGTGGGGGGTGGGGTGGTGCAGGGGGGGAGAGGGGGTAATGGGGTGCCGGTTTTGATGACGTCATTATCTCCTTCCTGATTGGCGCGTTTTTAGTGATGATGACGATTTATGTAACGATGCGGGTGAAAGAGAGAGAGAGAGAGAGAGAGAGAGAGAGAGAGAGAGAGAGAGAGAGAGAGAGAGAGAGAGAGAGAGAGAGAGAGAGAGAGAGAGAGAGAGAGAGAGAGAGAGAGAGACAGCCAGCCAGCCAGCCAGCCAGCCAGCCAGCCAGCCAGCCAGCCAGCCAGCGAGAGAGAGAGAGAGAGAGAGAGAGAGAGAGAGAGAGAGAGAGAGAGAGAGAGAGACAGCCAGCCAGCCAGCCAGCCAGCCAGTCAGTCAGCCAGCCAGCCAGCCAGCCAGTCAGTCAGCCAGCCAGCCAGCCAGCCAGCCAGAGAGAGAGAGAGAGAGAGAGAGAGAGAGAGAGAGAGAGAGAGGACAAGACAAGACAAGACAAGACAAGACAAGACAAGACAAAACAAGAGAAGAGAAGAGAAGAGAAGAGAAGAGAAGAAGAGAAGAGAAGAGAAGAGAAGAAAAGAAAAGAAAAGATAAGAAAAGAAAAGAAAAGACAAACAAACAGACAGACAGACAGAAAAACAAATATAGACATAGACTTACATGGAGACATTAGCCACAGGCATACCAACAGACATACCTAAAGACAGAAAGACAGACAGACAGACAGAAACAAACACAGACAGACAAACAACCAAAACTACAATCACCCAACCAGGTAGCCAGAGACCCACAAAATGACACCAAAATATACAAAAAAACGAGAGTAGAGTATGGCATAGAAAGGGCTTTACCAATATCGATGTCCCTACACTCATTTCACCTGCTGCCTTCACTCGCGTATGAGACGGCCCTTCGTAGCACCCCATCAGCCCAGTGAGCATTGTGGCGCGGCGTGATGGGCTGCCCTATGGAGACGCCGCGTGAAAGGCCCTGGTATTGTGGGTCCTTATTCCACGGCTACACAAAGGGTGACCCAATTCTCCCCTCGGTGCAACGGCTAAAGATTCGTCTCGCGGGGAAAGATCAGCCGAGCAGGGATTGTCCGTTGAAATGAAAGGAAACACCCGAGAGGCAAGAGTCATGTTAATACTGAAATGTCTTTTTTTTATGGATTATTTGAGTTAGTGAAGGGTTTAGATAATTGGAAGTAATGGTAAAAAATAGAGGCTTGAGTCATGGTAATCCTGGAATTTCTCTTTTTATTGATTATTTAAGTTCCTGAATTGTAGAGATTAGAGTGTACTGGTAATAATACTGCTTAAATATCCAGGGTTGACTTAGAGAACACCAAAAGGTACTGAGAAACGACGATTGAGAACATAGTAAAAATAATATATGCGTTGTTATAGTGAAATCATCTCTACATTTTTTTATGAATTATTTAACTTGCTGAAGGGTAGAGAGTATGTAATGGTTATAATAATGGTAGACTTTCCTTGGTAGTCTTAGGAAACTGTAACGGGCTTGTCGGGGGGCGTTTAAAGGGTGTTGATTAAGACTTCAGCTTCCTTAAGGCGAACTATATTCGTAGCCTTTATGT